>NW_015378080.1:0-164170 GCF_001204775.2 Aspergillus nomiae NRRL 13137
CACCAGTCGGGGGAGTACCACCAGATGGGGGAGTACCGCCAGTGGGAGGAGTACCACCAGTAGGGGGAGTGCCACCAGTTGGGGGCATACCACTAGTAGGAGGCATACCACCAGTCGGAGGCGTGCCGCCATTAATGTTGTTGGTCACCGTGTTTGTGTTGGAATTGTTATTGGTGTTTGAATTGTTATTGTTATTAGTATTGTTATTGGTATTGGTGTTGGAATTGTCGTTGGTATTGGAATTTTCATTGGTGTTGGAATTGTCATTGTTGTTGGAATTGTCATTGTTGTTGTTGTTGGCATCACACGGCGAGCAGAGGCCGAACTTGTTCATCTTGTGCTCGATCAATCCCTGAATTAGAGGGAGAAAGGTGCGAGCCTTCAGACTGGCTCCTTCCTCACCACATGGGGGGCACAGGCTACCCATGGGGAAAAAGGTGCGAGACTGCAGGCGAGCATGCGCCTCGGCCTCTGGGGCAAGGGCAGGCACCGGGTCAACGTGGCCATGATCACCGGTAGTCACAGACACCGGAACCGCCAGGGCCGTGGCTGAGAAGGCAATGGTGCAAAGGGTGGAAGTTTTCATCTTTCCCAGAAAGAGAGAAAAGAAAGCAAAAGAACGAACAGTACAAACAAGAGAACACTGCAAAAGACAATATAAAAAACTTGAAGGAGTGAATTGAATTGGATAGCTGGATGGAGATGGGATATCGAGGGTCTCCTCGGTCCTTATATACCTTCTTTTTCTTTTCTTTCCCTTTCTTTTCTGTTCATGCTTCTGATTTGTGGGGGGTCGATCTGGATCTCGATAGGATTGATCCATGTTTGAGACCGTGCTATCCAAGTTTCAAAAAGAAACCTACACCCAGTCTTTGGGACTAGCTAGATTCGACAACACCATGAACTGGTATTCCACCACCTTTCTCAGACCGGATTCTGGTCTCCACTCATTGCACGAAGCATTTGCATGGATTCTATAATCAAGTGGATCTAAGATACAAGGCTAGTCAGTCCAACGCCTCACATGGTCCAGCAGAAGAGAAGCCATGTACAAGGACCAACAACAGCCTCATGACCCTGTCGATCTTGACTATATCGGTAAGGCCAGGGGAAATCTTCGCATCCAGGGTTTTCGGCCGTACTTTAGTTGCTTTTGGTCCCAAATTTGGTCCGATTAGAGTTGTCGGTCCGGGGACCCACCGACCAACCTATCTCGAACCCTTAAAAAGTCGTATTTCGACGCCTCCAGCGAGGGCTAGACTGTTTACCCGCGTCTAATATCTTGTCTTTTGGGCTATAATACCTTTCTAATAATATCCCAATCTCAAACACGCGACGGTTACATGGCTTTCTTGTTCTTTTTTTGTTGCCGTAAACGAATGTAACCTCGACCCCTGTTTGAGCGTATCCGAGAGCACTTCCCGTTAGGGTTTCATGAGGTGTACAACGGAGTAAAAATAACCACGGAAAATCCTCTGTGGGCACTCGATGAAGCACGATTAGCTGCCTCTAAACTGATCTCCATCGAGGGAACCAAGTTATGATTGGACCATCCACGGTTTCGTTTGTGAAACAGGGCGCACGCCCCCGGCATAACTTTGTATTTTGAAAGCTTGAGCGGGTTAGTCATTTCTTCTTTTTGCTATTCCAAGTATTATCGGAAGGAAATTTGGGTGTGGTTTGAAATGTTGACCATCCTAGTTTACGATGGATGTAGAGAAGCCATGTCATGTGATCGGCCAGACTTCGATGCGAAAACTTTGAACGGCTGGTGGTCTGTGTAAAGCACTCAGACCGTTCTGCCTGCTTTGAAGATTGACTGGTACGCAGCTTGTTGCTAGGATTCACACCACCAGTCAAGATCTCAGCCACGGCATCACTGGCGCACGCATCGCCGAGGTAGCAGTGGAGAGACATTTTGCTGCAGAAGACCGAGATATGGAGCACAAAGAGGGGCCCAGAAAAATCAGGACAGTTGGAACAGATGCACCGAACAAGGTGTTGAATCACCCGACTTGCCGTATCTGTTCCGCTTCGTCCCATTGCTTCGTTCGATCTAGAACACATGGAGTTTTGCGGAACAGGCCTTGCTGGATGACGCGTGTGGCTCATTTGAAGAAAATAAATTTCCAACATGTGCTAAGAAAGGCCTTAGAATACGGAGAGAATCTATGAGAATCTTTTCTGAGGCTGTGCAAATACTACTTCGGAGCTTAGTGTTTGGATGCAGGGTTTCAAATGCTTCCCACAGGATCCGAAGCATCCACAGTGCTGATCAGGATAGTCAGACCGTCGGGATGGAAAGCCCGCTTTACCCTTGTTAGGCTGACCAGGTTCCCCCGAATCTTAGCAAAGTGTACGTGGAGTCAGTCGTCTGCAGAACACTTCCAAGATCTACCCTCTCAATAGCCGCTGCCTCGCTCGTCTCTGTTCCAAATCTCTACGCACCCAACCTCCCCAATAACAACCAACATATCCTTGTAAGGTACGACCTCCAACAGTCTCCTTTATCCTGATAATTCCATTGCCTTCTTTACCGTGGCGTTTGCTTTGCAACGGCCAACTGAATCACTGATCCCTATGGGCCGCAGCCGCCATGGAAGGAAGACTGTTGCGCTTCACAGCGTCAATCACTGCGCTCGTAGACTCTCTTTTGGCCCATACTGCCTCTCGTTCCGATGGCATGTCAACGCCTAGCGTGCTCAAAGGTATGTCTTTCCTTATCTGTTCCTACTCAGGCGGTTAAACCTTACATTTGAGTTATTCTAACGGTTGGAATAAAGGCTGTGATACACGGGCATGGCGGCAGAGGCTCGTCCGATGCCCGGATTGCCACCAAAGGCGCCGTAGATGCGGTGTCCTTGGTTCATACCCGTCGTGAAGGTGCCGCTCATACTTTTATCCACACCTCCGCCTTAGGTATATATGACACCATGTGGACTGCCCAGGTTTCTCAGAAAGTTGACAGGATTGTGAGGCCTACGTTGGGCGCCGACTGGATACAAGATTTGTGAGTGAGGCTTGTCCTTTTCTTTGACCTTGTACTTCTCGGTTCTGCTGCTCCTTCCACTACTTAGTACTGTGAATCATGAGAAAGCCGAAGGTCGTGACGCTGTTAGATTGTCCTGTCTCGGGATCGTCGCAATCCGATACATGTCCGAGTCATTTGCCGCGGTGATCAGCGCCTGGGCAATTTATACCAGACAATCTGCACTTTTAACTGCCGTGTTGATCTGTGCTGCTCGGCAATTCTGTCCTTCACCCGTTCGAACAGGCTGACTGCCAACTAGACTGTTTACTTGTATATGGCAGCATATGGATGCATGTATGCGCTGGCCACGGCGTCCCCAAGGGGATGGTCTAGTTTGTCATTGAGATATTAAAGTCGAGGGAGAAAAGAAAATACTAACTAACGATAACAGATAGTCTGGATCTGAAGACCGTCAGCACGAACGAACCCAATAGATATTGAAATTCAAGTCTATCAACTAGGTTCACTCGGCCATACTGACTAATATGAGCCATGCAACCAAAACCATGACTACATAAATCATTCCCAAGCATTTCTAGGTATTTGGAGTATGTTAACTGTCGGGAATCTGAACTTCTTTTATATCGTGTGAAGTATAGAATGAGCAATATCTACAATAAATGTCCTGAATTATGATACAAAAAGTGCCCGATAGCTCTAACAGTCCTCCACGGTCCCCATCTTCGGCGCATGCAAGTTGCAGCTCACAGCTTGCCAACGCCAGCGTTGGCCTTGACATTGGTAGGGACATCAGCGACACCGGTGTGGCCGATGAGATGCTCCTTGAGGCTGGAGAATCCGGTCAAGACCGCCGCGTCAGTGCGGTCAGGCCAAGTGCCAGTGTTGCCACCCGCCCGGTTCCATTCGCAGATGTAGCCCAGAGGTGAGACGCAACCGCTGGCCGAGTCGACGGTGCTGGTGGTGTACAGCTGTGCACCACTCGTGAGGGAAGTATCGGTCATGGGGGTCTTCACGTTGTCGAAGTAGTTACCCTCCAAAAGCACCCAAGTGTTGGTGTCCACATCGAAGGCATGTCCGTCAATATCCTGGAAGTAGTTGTTGACGCCGTGGAAATAGATCTTAGAGTCGTCGTAGTCAGTGCCCATGTGAGGAGCACGGCCCGAGAGATCGTGAAGCCAGTTTCCAGAGAAGGTATACCAATCCTCCAGACCCAGCAGCAGGAGGGACCAGTAGTGCTTGCCATTGCAGCCAGCCGACCATTCGGTGACACCGTCGAACTCGTTGTTGGAGATGGTGACATGGCCGCCCTTGTTCCAGCCGCTGACGATCATCTGTCGACCAATAAGGGAGAACTGGACACATTATTCGTTAGACATCATACTAGACGCGATGAGGAAAGCAAATGGAAGATATCAATATACCTTGTTGTGGTCAATCCAAACGTTATCGGTGCCATCCAAGGTGAGAGCGTCACCGCCCCAGACGTACTGAGGGTTCAAATCCTGCATGAAATGACAGCGATTAGCCCTTGTATGTCCACATTGTTGCGAAACCAAGCTGACGTCGTACCGTGATATGGATGTTCTGGATGATGACGTTGTTGGCGCCACCAGTAAGGCGCAAGCCCTTGCCCTTGAGAACTCCCTTGTTGCCCACACCAACAATGCTCTTGTTGCTGCCCACGTCCAGCGGGGTCTTCGCAGCGTTGTCGTAGGTGCAAGATACCCAGGTGCCGTCATCACACGTGTCCTGAATCCATGCCTGACCGGCGGAGGTGCCACCAGGGCACTTCGTGGTCGTATCAGAGCTGCAGCATTGACCCGAAGTCTGGCCTTCCGTGCTGGTGAAATCCCACTCGCGGTCAATGAGGATCACCCGCTCGACATCGTCAGTGATCCAAGTCTTCAACCTGTCTCCTAGTCAGAGGATATTGCACCTTTACCAAGAATCGTGGTTAATCACTCACTCGTCGAGGCTTGAAGGGGTCTGTGGCGTTGCACTTCCTCCACCGGTTGTTCCTTGAGCAAATCCAAAGGCTGTACCGCTGACTCCGGCTGCGCGAACTGGGCTCAGCAGCATCGCTGCAAGCATGGGGAGAAGGGAGGAATGCATCTTTTTCTTTGGTAAGAGATCAGCCTATCGTACTCTGGTTGGAGTGTTATTCTGGGATTCTTCAGCCGGGTTGTCGTTCTCTAGCGGGCTTTATAAATCGGTCACTGCGTCCGTGCACTCTCACTGATACAATTGACAGCCATCCCATGCTCCCTGGACAGGTTCGCCGTTGCTCGTTGGTGCGCCCCATCGGGTCTCAGTTTAAGAGCAGGTGATGGAGACGTGCCAGCATACTGGAACTAATTGAGAGTGTTTCTCTAGCCGAAGCAGGGAACGAAATTGAGCAGGAGAAGACGCAAGTCTTGGCATAATTTATTCCAAACCTCAATTGCTTGACTGTCAGACAGAAATCCATGCCGGTAGAAATCTTCCGACGCTATCGGTTGTTTAAAAGCTGGTCCCCCACCGGACTAAGACTCAACTCGGCTCCTCGACCGACGGAGTGGATCTCCGTGGCCTTTTTTTAGGCCAATTCTTTCGCTCCCCACCAATCGCATCACAATTGACTCTTCATGTTCTCTGATCTGGTTGACGGCGCTCAGTTCACGGTTAGGGCTTGTCAGGAACCAAGTAAAACGGTGGCACTTCGGACTTATTCCGGAAATGATCGCTGGCTTTCGACAGACAACTTCCGGATATGATCTTGGCAGTTGAGCCCAGCATGGGCCCTAACATGGGGAAAACAGGCAACTACTGAAGGGTGATGGTTCGTTGGTTAGCAAGCTGAGTCTGCTGTATATCCGCCATGCCGGATCCTTTGACAGCTCTGTGCCGGAAAAATCAACGCCAGATCGATAATATTAGAGGCTGAAACAGGACCCTTCTGTCCTTTAGCTTCTCCCAAGGCATGGACATCCTCTGCCGCAAACATTGAACTAGTGACAATAGTCTTAGGCATGGTACGGTTCGGAAAGGCCTCACATTGACCAGGCTCTCCAATCGTCCACATTTCAGTGATAGTTGTCATCCAATAGTGGAATCCTTTGTCTTCTTGGAACCATAGTCAACCTAGCCTGTCTTGAAGAAAAACAGGGGCGTCGTATTCATCCCCCTCACGTAAGTCATGTCGAGCAGCAACAATCCTCACATTCAAACGGAGAAGAGCATGTACCAAACACAACTGATTGTATCGCATCGGGTATTCCCATACATTCCACGGCATAAGGCTATCTGTACGTTTTCGGCAATTCAAAGGACTGTCGTCCTTGTCCAAAGCAGGATAGATTGCGATGCGCATTGCAGACTAATGTAAGTTCCAACGCGACTCGTCCCACATGTGACAGCGAAACAGTTCGCTTAGCCCTAATTGGCGCTAACTTTGTACTATACAGATTTCAATATCTTCAGCCGCAGAATCATTCATAGCCTTGTTTCCTGTTCGTCTGCGATTATTCCGACCATCCGTTAGGATTAGGTCGAGCGCACATCTGTTACATTCGACATCACGACTTTTCAGAAACGCTCCACCTTCCTTGGCGTCTGCATCGTCCGATAAGAATGCAACTTCGGATATGACTAGGTGACATAGTGCTGGTGTACTATGGTCTCCTTCTGAGACTTCCAAAATCTGTCAGCTGTGGAGGGGATATTTACTGATTTAAGCTCCTTCATCGTCTTGCTTGCAAGCATGAACCTCGGGTCACGGTTCGTGTGGGGTATTTATCCCGGTGTATGTGGAGCATTGGTAAATGTGACTGTTCACTTTCCCTTGTAGTGACTTCATGTCTGTAATTAGGCAACTCCGGCGGGGAAAAGGCTACGTTCCTAAAGTTATTCAGAGACATGAGGGGAGCACAGTTGCAGGCTGAAAAATGGGGTACAAGGCATCGCTGCGAAAGGTACTCGGAACGGGCAAGGCACCAAAATTGGACAAACATCATCCATAGCTCTATGCAGCTACGCGAGCAGGGACCAAGACCCGTTTCTAGGCTATGGAGAGGCAAACCTGCAGAAGCTGAGAAGAATTTAGACGGAGGTTGATCCCCAGGGCGTGTTTACGTCGGATGGGCTGTGTAGCGGGTAATTCAAGTTGCAATAAGCTATCAGGAATTGGCTCAGTGTATTAGTATAGCTTCTGCTCCGCTACAAATGCACAGACCTGCTTGCAGACCCTACACCGCGCTATCAGGGGTGCTCTCTACGCGAACATGAAAAGGCTTCTGACACAGTGGGCACGTGTAGTGATAGTTCAAGAACCATGTCTCCAGACACCGGCTGTGGAAGACATGTTGGCAGGGAAGAATGTGGATTGGGCACGTTTTAGAAACAGGCTCGAGGCAAATTGCGCTGATACGGTGTGAGTCCAAATGAGTTCGTTCAAGGGCAGATGCAATGACAGAAAAGCTGCATACCAGTCAAATACACGGTCGTAGTCTTTGAGAGGACTTCGCTCGGTTTGAACCGATTTCCACCAGGTTATAAACGGCTTGGTCGGTGCGACTCGCTCCAGCAGATTCAGTCTTCTCTCTTCCTCTGTGGCTGTCGGAGCCGAGAATGATGGATCTAAAATGGCACTGAGGTCCAGATTCAGCGTGGTAATATAATAGCTTCTCAACAGGACCCTATGAGCAGTTCTTAAAGATTAGTTCTCTGCGCATCCGATCATCAGCCGATGGCATGTGCTAGTTACGCTGAGATTCAGCAGTGGTGCCTACCAGATGGCTGTGACGATATAAATCAGGACGCAGATGGCCACCAGGATCCGGATTTGAAGATGGATTTCTTCAGCGTGCTTCGTGGCTTTCGTTCCTGTCTCTGTCGAATTCATCTCTAGACGCTCTTGATGTATCTTGTCGGATCCTCTGGCGCAAGGTGAAGGAAGGGGTTCTTGCTGGGATGGCCAGCGTCTCTTCTCTATATACGAAGTAAGGGAGGGCTCGCCCTAAACGTTAATTCGTCCAAGTTAATCGCTCAAGTGGCCTGAGAGGGGAAAATCACGACGAACAACTCCAGGGGTCCCACGAATTCATGAGGGGAAAATCCCATAGTCTGTTACCGAATTCCCCTTTGCCTCCCCACGGGCAGTTGTGAAAGATATCCGCCTTAAACGCTGGATCGACTTGCCGGGAGAAAGCTTGCACGCTGCCCGATGTCGTCATTCGTTCCATAAACTACGTAAAAACCCCACGGTAGATCATTTCCTAGTGCTTCAATTGGGCTATGCGTGAAGTAAGGTGCATGGGATATGGATCTGCTGTTTGTGTGACAGGGGGAATGGCCTCAGTTGGGTATCTTTGATGCACTACGATAGTCTACACTCCTCCTGACCTGTCTCGGCTATCTTACTGCTGATATCGATTGATAATTATTAAAGTAAATGGATACAAGCCGCTCAAGAAGTACATTGCGGGAAAGAAAAAAAAAGATACATTTTAACCTCGCTGAATACGCATATAAGAAAAATGGCGAATCTCCGACCTCATCTCACCCCGTATCAAATTTCCCCTAGACACACCTTGACGAAGAAGCGGTCGCATTTTGATGTGAGAGGATGAATGCTCCAAGCAGACACCATGCATGTGAAAACCAAGAGAACGTTGTTCAATGTCGCATCGCCATATCAATTTGAATTCCAGTTTCCCTTCGCCTACTCTTCCACTTTCACCTTCTTCACATCCCAAGCAGAGGCCACCTTCGGAATCGTCACCGAAAGCACTCCATCCTTCAGTCGAGCGCGAGTGTTTTCCTGATCCACAGCGGATGGAAAGCTGAAGGACCGACGGAAGTCTCCAGTGGACCGTTCAGATATCCACCAGGACCCTTCCTCCATCTCAGACGCATGTTCCGTATGCCCTTTGATATTGATCGTGTGCGCGTCAACATACTCGATCTCAACGTCGCTCTGCTTCACGCCGGGAGCTCCCCTTCCAGCTGGTAGGTATCCTTCGATTCGCGCATGTCGAAGGTGGGTGCGTATGCCCGGGGATGCGGATCGAGGGCATGCCCTGATAGATAACGATCGTAGTCATCCAGCAGTCGTTTAATCGCGGAAGGGCCTCGGTGGAACTGGGGCATCAGAGTCATCGCTCTGGCTTTCGGAAACCTCCCTTGCGCAGCGACGACGCATGGCGGCACTCGAGGCTTAGGAGCGACGGCAATCAAGCCAGGGATACGACTGGCGATCGTGTTGAGGTTGCTACGATAAACCATTGTGGAGATATGTATACGTTGCTGGATCGCTGTATTCGTATGAGGTGACGGGGATGAGGCCCGTATCATGACACAAGAGCAGCTTTCAAATCACGCCACTGACCAAGGCATTCCGGCAAACGACCCAGTAGGATTGGGCCTTGGGAAGGTCGGCCACGTCTAGACGATTGGTAGTGGCGAGATCACTTGAACAGGCGTTTGGGGGTTTAGGTTTGCGGTGCCTCTGGTTCGGCGGAGAAAGCTGAGACCAACCACGAGTCGTGTCAATATCCTGACCTGAGAGCTCACGGTCTAGCCTGCAGTAGACGGGCCTTACAATGGGCCTCGCCTTGTTCAGTGCAGGAAAGCATCTGACTTGCAAGTACTCATTATAAGACCGAAGAGGGGTGCAGGTACTGAATCATCTCCCAGGACACCAGCGACATGAGTCCTATCATGCCAGAACGCTGCGCACATAAATGGACAGAAACCACTTGACTTTACTTCGCATATGCGAGCGAAAATTGGACGAGGAATGTTCCCATCCCGACCGTGACTTGCGCCTTGTGGTGGGCCATACCCATATCCTCAATGCACTCTTATCAGCGCCGATCCCGATCTCACGCCTTGTGGACCAACACGAAGATTCTGCTTCGATGCAGCTTGGAGACGAACTTAAGGCTCCACCCCAAAGCCTTCCAATAGCTACGGTGGGTCTCCTCTCCGCCGATTGCTTGGAGTATGAGTACGAGGTGCTGCTCCCATCCTACGACTGAAGCCGTTTCGCTGCCACCCTCACTGACGGATCGGCGTACCAATATGCATGAATCTTATTGCTCGCGATCCTATCCTGTTTCGGTCTGCAAGGCGATCGACGCTAATAGTATAATGCAACATCGATAACTCAACTAATTTCACCACATACCTCGGGTGAGCCCAATTTTTGGTCCCCGCGCGAGCTTGGCGGACTGGCCGATCGATTCCTGGGCCAAGGATCTGAAGACATCATGGACATAATAGACACGAGCTATCAATCAAAGTGTCTTAGTCGTATCTCTCCCGCTTATAGGGGTTACCACGCCCATGCAGCCTTAAAAGGGGTGTGTGGAGCTCGAAGTCGCTCTCGCCCCCAGTTCCCTTTTCTTTAGTACGAAATTAAATGCATAGAATTTTGGTCTAGACTGAACCTAGTGTCAAACAGCCAGCCGAGGTCTAAGCCGGGCCGAAGTGCTGTCTTAGACAATCGACTTTTTATCAATCTCCCAAACACTACCACTGGTGTGAAGGCCGTCGGATGATCCGCCTTCACGCGTATCCTTTTGTTCGACCTTCACGTTATAACTGGTACTGACATAGACGTCGTAATTTCCATCCTCGCTTGACTCATTAATCGCTTTCATGCTCTCCCGCCGGGCGCTCTTCCTGGTCTGTGTCGTCATGTTATACGATTCCGACCCGCCTTGATATCCGTAGGGATGACCGCTGGAGCCATCCTCCACGTAGCCTGACTTCCAGAATCTCTTGGTAAACAGCGGGCGCAGGATGGGAAGGTTAACTGTGGCGACGCCGACAAAGGTCTCGCGGATGCCCCATCGGTTGACGGTGATGCTGGACGGTTCTGCTTCCAATGTGAGGGTGGTTCGAATAATCGACGCGGCGATGACGAAGATGCCGGAGCTGAGGAATATGGCGATGACGAGTTTTCTATTCCCGATAAGGGCAGTTAGGAGGTGTCTTCTCTTGGGGGTTCTTTGTGGATTGCGTATTACCTAGAGAACGATGTTTTGACTTTCCAGAGTAATGGGACTGGAATGAAAAGCCTGGATCGATGGGGTATGAGTAACGAGAAGCGTTCTGGACTGTCCGGGTTGCTTACAGGGCTAAGTCGGTGCTATCAGGAACTGGTCAGCTCGATTCCATACAGAGGGGACTGCGGCAGATATGCATACGTGACGTTCAAGATACATGTTACTATAACGTTTTGGATTTTGAGTCCACACTGTTCTGGAAGACATTAGCATTATGCAGCCCTCGCGAGAGGGGCAGTTCCTTACTAGACGGCGGAGGATATACTCTCCAGTTATTCGATATGCTAGGCAGGACGTGTTAGCGCATATGGACGTATGAAGAGAGACAGATATCCAAGGGTTCTTACGGATGACATCCAAACGTCACGGTTAGGAAGACCGCAAGGTAGGCAATTCCACAAAAGGCCGCGAGCCATTTGATGGCCCGAGATTGCCATAATCCAATGGTTAAACGCTTGCTTTTCCATCGGGATTTCGTCTTAGTTTCTGAGTCCGATAAGGGTGTAGCAGAGGTGCTCACTATAGGAATAGCATTTTGGCTTTCATGACCCAAATCAGGGCTGTGTAGGAGTACCAGGCAGCGAGTTCTGCCTTTGAGCCCGCTACAACTGAGGAATATTGGGTCGGTGTGAGGGAGTCATGTAGACCGTGCGGTATCTCTAGATTGGTGCCTAGCACGTCTTCTTGGACGTTAGCATCGACGGCACCAAGCCTGGGAGGAGATGTTCTTACATGAGAGGTGTACTGTAACAGCATCCATGGTTAGGAGGCCTATCGCCTAGTAGATTTCCTTAGCATTCCAAAGTGGTGGCAATGACATCAGGAAGAAGAATTCTTACCAGAAAGGCGAAATAATCATCGCCTTGAAAACCTCGAACGCCAACCGTCCGGATCCGCACACCCATGCGCACGAATACTATGACAACGCCGAGGCCGAACTCTGTCCATTGTTCAGGGAGAAATGTCTTGTCATTGTAAAAGCCAAGATCTGCCATAACGAATGGCAAAAGAACAAGGCCCTTGTGTGGATGAAAGCAGATGTCGCTGTGCATCAACTAGCCCGGGGTCAAGAAGTGGGCTGCTGCATGCATGATATAACAGATGCACCCTCGAGGCAGGAGAGCCAAGCTGAGGAGATTGTCATTTGCCAATGGGTTGGTCCCAAAAATGGAGAAACTTCCACCCTAGTGCAAAGACTGGTAGACATAGGGGATGGCCACTCCGATCTCCATGGATTTAGAAAGTGCTCTACGATCGAGAAATCTTATTCTGAGCCGGACAAGATCCGCTTCCATGCACTTATCACTTGCCTGTTTGGGAGCAGCGAAGATCCATCGTCGCGGCTGGCACTCCGAGATCCACTCCCTGGGCACTCGTCCCCAACATGTTTCGATATGGTCAGCTGCTAAACCGTTAGGGCTTACATTGCTTCTTCCTCGACGGTAAAACCAACAACCACCATGGACCAGATCGGGACCAGCTCGTCCGCAAGGGCTCCAGGGGCCATCTCGCAATCACCCCTTCCAGGCAGGGGCGCTTCCCAAAAGATGAGCCATTATCCTAACTGGGGATAACAGTGAGAGGGGATCTAATGTTCCCGCATGCCCGAACGAAGGCCGGTGCCCAACATCAAGGGCCTTGACTCTCTGCTGGGTCGCATACGCGAGATGCTGTTTGGTTGCCAATGGAATTCGAGAGCAATGGAACGTCGAGGCCCCTGATCAGCAGATTCGTATACATGAATGGACTGGAAGGGCCGAAGGATCAATGGAGTCCCCACCAGTCAGAGTAAATTTTATTAATGGTTCAGCTCAGCTGTGGTTGGAGTACGAAGAGTAAAACCACCATCGGGACACCATGTGGGCCGAGGTCCATAAACCCAAAGACGCGGGCCGCAACCACAGGCATCATTGGGTCAACAGCGGAATCTCCTCGTTTTAGCTGGTTGCCAAGTCGTGTTTGGGGCGATTGAGATCCCTTATTTGGGCCAACTGCACGGGACACTTTTCCTTGACATCGAAAAGTTGCTCTTAGGGTTCTGGCTACCCAGTGTCCATCCAGACTCCATCAGCACGAGCCAATGGGGGGCATTGGCAACATTTTAGGGACTCAAATTGCCTAGGCTTTCTAAATATATCGCTTCTGAAGGCGCTGCTTCTACCGGAACAGAACACCACCGGTTATGCATTAGTACTGGGCACAACGGCGGATGCATCGCAAGCAGAACGGCGTGGCGTAAGTGCCAGTAAACGTCAACTCGGACAGAGTCGATCTTTTTCTGGAAATTGCTCCCCACGGAGGGAAAAGATTTTTCAGGGTCCGGAGACCAGAATCGAGGGAATGTGGAGCTGACCAACGCAGGGACGATGTGGTATCCACAGCAGCGCCGGTGGGTACGGCCAAAGATGCAATCGCAGTCTACCCAACCAGATGCTCGTAGGTTGATTAAGCCATGTGTCGTCGTCTCATCTTGTAACCCGGATGTAACCCGGCTGTGACTAGCATGAACCATACAAAACCTGTTATGCCTTTCTAAACCGCGTGTGCATCGTCTAGTAGAAGCACAGCGACGATCCAATTGGGTCTTTTAGTATTGCGAAATCCTTCGTCGAACTTCGCCCTCAGGCAAGCTTTTCACGAACTCAGGGGACCCTCGCAAATTGTTAAGCTACTGCGTATTCTGTACAGGAATTGGCGCCGATCTTAACAACTCCCCTCTCTGCTGGTCGGAGCAGGTCCACCACGGTGTGTGAGACAGAAGAGCTTGGAGATACATATTGCAGGATTGGCTTCTCGAGATCCCACGTTTCCAACACTCGTCCATGGTTTATTCTCGACAAGATTCTTCGTTGCACCTTCCAATAATCCATACCATCCTTCTCCCAACCGGCCCGGTCAAGGCGATCGCTCCAACCTAACCTACGTCGGCGACAGAACTATGTCAGTCCCTAATCAGACCACCAGGTGAGGACGGAACCAGCCTGTGCGATTCTCAGGATCCATCTGGACAATAGCCTTCAATCCACCCGCAAAAGGCAGGCAGACAGCTCTGGGGTAGGGCAGAAACCTTGTCTGATTTATGCGCGATTTTATGGGCTGCATGAACCTCATTTATTATCAATTGGGTTCCGTCGCTCACCAATAGCTTCACGTCGGTACGAGACGAACCGTGGTAAAAGCGTCAGCCCACACGACATGCAGCCTCGTTTCGTGCGATGAACCCTTCGGACCCGAACCATCTTTTGCCATCCTTTCAATTCCGAAAGTCAAAACATTGACATGACGTCTCTTCGAGGATCATATCCCAATTATTGGGAGTCACCTTACCTAGGTTCCCGTGGCAGAGAGAATAAGGCAGCTAGACAGAGGGGGTAGCCAATATGAGGTCTTGCTGTTATTCTGGGCTTCTTGGCGACACGACAATCCCCAAATCTTAATCCAACACTCCATCGTCCATGACGTTTTGCCACGGATTGACCCTTCCGGCAAATACAACCATTGGACCCCGTGGGGAAGGCCTTGTCAAGCGGATCGATTTTCCGGGCTGGAATGGTCCATCCCTGCAACTCAGCTGGTACATGTTGGTAGCTCGGGGTCTAGGAACGTTGGTTGCTATCGACACTTCTGGCAGTTCAGTGAATCACCTGATCTAACGTTGTCTAACATTGCCATGCATACTCAACACACTTCCTCTACACACAAAGTAGCTGCACATGGCAGATTTAAAGTACAGGGTGCTGGCATGGCCAACCATTGCATAGTAACTGGAATCAATGTGCATTCATTACAACGCTTGCTATATGCCTCACAACATGCGTCAACTCTGTAAACAGACATGACCTCATTAATCATCAATATGTCGCGTCATCCAATGTCCAGGTCGCGCGTATCACGAGTCCAATCAACAAGAATAGAAGGCTTTAGTGCTGTTGCTTCAACTGCTTGCGGAACGACTCCTCCTGCCGGACGACCCCCATCGGGAGCGCGCGGCCAACGCCGAACAGCACGAACGGGGCCCACTTCCACCGGAATGGGTTGACCAGGATCACAAACACAAACCAGTAGATCAGTTCGGAGTAGGTGAAGAAGTCGAATGCGTTCGTCGGGGAATGCTGTTTCACAAACCGCGTGAAGTCGATCCAGGTCTTCATGCGGCCCTCCGTGGGTTGCGTCAAGGGGTCCGTCAAGAACATGAGCAAGAAGCGCGTGTAGATGCCAATGTGCATGTTACCCACCGTGCCAATCGCATCCACGTAAGTGCTGTTGTTGGCGCAAATCTCCGGGTACTTCGGGGGAAACACCTGCAAGTACCAGCTCGGCGGACTGTACGGCTCTTCGAACGCATCGTCGGGCAAGAAGGAGAGTGACGGACGCTTAAAGCCGGTCGCCATGATGATGACATCGCCCGTAACGACCGACTCGTGGCCCGGACCGCCCTTGGGCACCTTTCGGGCGCGGTGGTTGAAAAGGATCCCGTTCTCCTTCACCGAGACAATATCGCCGCGCAGCCACCGAGCCTTGCCCTCCCGAATCTTGTCAAAGAGCTCGGAGTTCGCCATCGGTGTGGTCGTAAAGAGGCCGCCCGAGGGTGCAATATCCTCCAAGTCCCGATAGAAGAGCTTGTGCAGGAGCCATTCCGGGATCCACGAAAAGGGTGTCTCCATGCCAAAGATGTTCAACGCCAACAAGGACTGAACCAGCACATTCCGGGGGATGATCCACTTATCCGACCGCGACAGGACATCGATTTCCGCCGCTTTCGACTGGACCGCGAACTCCAGGGCCTCAATGGCGCTGGCACCGCCACCGATGATGAGCACCTTTTTCCCTTCCACATCCTTGCCATCCAATTCCGATGAGTGGTAGATATTGCCCTTGAACTGCTCCTGGTCGGGCAACGGCGGCATCTTCGGGTCTCCACAAACACCAACCGATGCGACCACGCCATCAAAGCGGCCGTATTTCTCTTCGTCGTCATTGATGATCCATTTGCCATCCTTGCCCTGCTTCACGGAGGTCACGGGAGTCTCAAATGCCGTATGTTTCTGCAAGCCATAGCGCTTCCACACGTCTACGATTTGCTCACGAATCTCTCCTTGCGTCGGATACGCGTTATTGTATTTCACCGACGGATGGAATCGGTACATAATACTATGGATCTGTAGGGAGGATGTGGAGTTCACTCTCTGAACGGTCATGGTATCAGCCACTGTCTTGTAATCTGCGGATCAATCAAACCTACACTCCAGATACCTCCCAGTCCCTTCGCTTTGGAACGCGCCTCAAAGATCTGTACGTCGAACCCATGACCAACACAGTGAGCTGCGGCCGACACGCCCGTTAACCCAGCACCAATGACCGCCACTCGTTTTTTGGGAAGGCCATTGACGAGTGAAGCAGGTGGTGGAGGGGCAGGCGCGAAGAACCAGTTGATTACACCTTGAAACAGAAGATAGAAGACGGTGAAGGTGCCCACGAAAGGGTGTTTGATGAAGTCCACCCAAGAGGACTGGGACGTCCCTGGCTGAACCATGGTGGCTGTTTTTTGTTTTCTTTTTTGCGAAATTACGGGAACAGACCCGTCAATCGATACGAAATGAAAAGTAGAAAGACGATTTTGTACCAGTTCGTTGTTAATCGTTTGTGTGCAAAGACAGACGACGAGACGAGACTCGAGGCCCTTTTTCAATGGCATCAAGGTGCAAAGCCATGACGTAGTGGGTGGATCACTCGCTTTGATGATGATTCTTATTCTTTTCCATGCATGTGAAAAGGACAAAGGCCATGGTTTCATCATGCGGGAAAAGATCTGGTCAGAATCCATGCGGGCTTCCATTACGTTATGTTCCTCCTGCCATCACATCCCCCACATACACACACTCTCTCTCTCTATACGCATGTATCCTATTTTCTCAGGCATCATCCCTTCCCAAAGTACATCTTATCTTATCGGCGGTTGCCCGTTCCCGTTAGCTTCGTCTTCGAACCGGTTTCCGTCGTACAGCTATATATAGACCTTCGTTTGTACCGCCGTCCAGCCTTTCATGTGAACTTTCTGGCTGCCTGTTAATATACTCTGGCCTGGAATTCTTGTCGAAGCGTTCCTCGGAGATGGTGGATCTTTCTCGGTTGACGAAATATCATCCACCACGTCCAACTAGCCCACATCACCGACTGCATCCAGGATATGCGATCAATCCGTAGGATACTAGTACTGCGTCGGTGTGTGGTACATGATACGGGTCAAATACTGTGTTCTCTGTAACCCCAAGAGAATGGGATTCCGACTCATCACGTGACCTATCCAGATAGGGTCTAGCGCGGTCTAGGGCGGTCGCATCCAGCAGAACTTGCCAACGATAATGTCATCTTCAATGTCGACTGAACCTCCCACCGACCAATTCCACCTGGTTGGTCGTACTCGCTGACGAAATCTCGAATTCCGGTAACCATGTGCGACTATCGCTAACGCCTCTTCCTCCACCCGTCGTGCGAACTCCAACGCCCATGACGGCTTTCATTCTCCCACGAGCCTTCATTCCTTGACGCTATCCGCCCAACCATTTCCCTTGAACCCGTTCGCAAAAATGGCCACGCCAGGTGCTCCGGTCCTGGACAGATTCCTGTCGGGGATCTCAGAGATAATTCGCAATCGCGACGGCTCGAAGCTCCAGGACTTCCTACAGATCGAACCTCCGTTGTCCGACATTTACCGGCAGATGGTCGAGGAGTTGCGGCGACAATACCCCAATGGACCGAAGGAGGCTGATCTCCTGCGCCGATGCGAAGGGCTCGTCCCGCGCACCAAGAACGGCAGCTCATGGACCGCGTTTCCGACCTTCATGAAGCTGTATTTCACCTTTCTCCGCGACGTGAACGTCGACAACCTGCTCGAAACCTACAATCTGCTGAAAGGGCTGGTGAAGTAAGTCCTTCCGGATGTATCCTTCGCCTCAATCTTTCCCAGCATTACACTCGATGGTAGATTACCGCCGTCGAACGTAGCGCTGAGCTCCTGTCGCCCTCATCGGTTACTGATTGTTTCTGCGGATAGCCAGTCTGTTCTTGCGCTCGGGGACAGTCAATACGGTGTCATCGTGCTGCCGACCGTCCTTTACCTTTCCAAAGTCCTAGCGAAGCTGGCCATGGGCCTCGATCGCCGCCCCGAATTGATCGCACATTTGCTGAGAATGGAGGGTCGCTCTGATCAGGATGAGAGCATCGAGAAAGTGACCTTGGTCGAGAAATCCGCGAATGTCGTCCGAGAAGCATTCATCAAGTGCCTCACGGATCGTAGCGGGACCCCGGGGGTCCACGGCAAACCCGAAGGCAAGCGGGTTGGCATCTATCTCATGGCCAACCTCTGTCTGAAATTGCTTTTCCAGGTACGGATCGATGCCCTCTTCGGCCGCTCGAACGAGCTAACACAGATGACTCCAGTGCGGGAAGCTCCGAAATGCAGAACAGATGTTTTCCAGTATCAGCGCCCAATCCCCACCCCTCAAATATTTCCCCGCCTCCCAGAGAGTGACCTACCTGTACTACCTCGGACGATATCTCTTTTCCAATAATCTCTTTTATCCCGCCCAGATCGCCCTTCAATCCGCCTACGACCAATGCCATCGCCAAGCTCTCAGCCAAAAGCGAGTCATCCTGACTTATTTAATACCATGTAACATCATCATGGGTCGCTTTCCTTCAATGGAGTTGCTACAACGGCCTGAATCAGAAGGCCTCGCCGACAAATTCGTTCCGATCTGTCGACTCATCGTTCGTGGCGATTACATCGCCTTCCGAGAGCATCTGGCGCTGGACTCACCGACCACCGAATGGTTTGCACAGAAGGGCATCCTCCTTGCCCTGCGCAATCGGTGCGAAATACTCGTATGGCGGGCGCTTGCTCGAAAAGTGTTCATCCACGGCGGCTTTCATGGTGAACCCCAAGGCTCCGCCCAGCGCGGACCTCCCCCTTTCCTGTACCTCCACAAACTCGAAACGGCAGTGCGATGGCTCCAATCCCAACATGCGCAGTCCTCGCATGGCTCTCTCAGTTTCGCTCCGCCTGGCCAAAACCGCGACGCACAGGCCGGGCACAACGAGTTCGGATCGCAACTGGTGTATAAACTCCCCGATCACGATTTCGCGGGAGTTCACGAGGTCGATGGCCCGGGGTTCAAGCCGGACCCGGACTTAGTGTCCAATTACGAAGACTTCCTCGCGCCAGACGGATGTTTTGACGTCATGGGGCAATGGCAGCCCAACACGCCGGGAGTCTTAGTCGACGGACAGCCCGACGCCGACTACTCTCAGTATGAACTCGACCCATACACCCACCGAGTCGAGCGAGACTCGGAAACCGACCAAGGAAAACCAACGCCCATGATGCGAGAGCTGGAATCGATCCTAGCGTCCCTCCTGACCCAGGGCTTGATGCGCGGCTACTTAACCCACAAGAATCCTCGGTTCGCCATTCCTGGTGCACGCCTGCGCGGCGCCTTGCCAACCGGCTTTCCGAATGTCTGGCAGACTATCTCCGCCCGCGAATCTGAAGATGATCGCGTCCCGGGTTGGGTCCAACCTCCGCCACCCGTGGTGGGTGGTGGTCTGGCAGCAGCCGGCGGCGGTCGCGTCGTGAACCTAGCGGGGGCACGGCCAGTGGGCGTGCAGTAATCTGGGTCGTCCATACGAAGTTTCGCGCGCTTCAACTCCGTGGCTCTTACAATGAAGAGCGCGATGTGATATATTACGATACCATTGATGTTCTTACAATTCCTGTCCTGGCTTTGGTGCTAGCCACCCAATGTTTGTCCTAAGCATAGTTTAGAAGAATACCCTCGTCCGCTTGCATCAACATCAGACAGCGGCAAGTAAACGTATCACTTCCCATCATTAATCTTTCTTGGTCTTGATCAAATAGTAATCACCTCCTCTCCAAGCCTTATATACTCCGTACAACCCACAAACCGGCCACGTCTCCCACGCCATCCTCTTCATCCAACTGACCCATCCCTCGGTCGCCCCATCCCCCTTGGGACTCAGATTAACCCGCACCTTCTGATACAGATCCGGCAAATGCGTGGCATGGTACTTCTCCCGCAACGCGTCATACCGTTTTCGATCATAGATCGACCAAAACTCCTCCTCTGTGTAGTACGCATGGGCATACAGCCACTTCTTCCCACCCAACTCCCTGACCTTGTGCTCCAGCCGCCGATTCTGCGCAATGAACGCCCCCGTATCGGACGCGTAGGGGGATGGCGCCCACAACCCGAAGTTCATCAGACAGTCCCCGTCGTCATCGGAGTCCTCTTGCTTCTGAGATTGATACGGTCCTGCCTCGGCGCCGCGAGCCATGATCCCCTGCGAATGATGCAGCGGACATAACCAGATCGGATACGCGCCGAAGGTCTCCTTGTTATCGAGCCAGCTGAGGAACTCCCCCGTCGCTTTGTACGGCACCGCCACGTCTTGGATGATGTGTTGTTTTGAGAGCCCGCTCTCGTGTAAGGCGTGATACATGATCCGAGTGTGCATAAAGGTATCCAGGATGTACCGTGTGATGCGATTAAACGGCGTGATGAAGTAGCTGAAAGCGTAGCGACCCGTCCAGAATGCACCGCGGTCGTACCGGAAGAGGTAATCCTGGATTGGGACGTAGTGGGTGACCGAGGCCGGGGGCTCGGCGTTGGAGCGGTGGATTTTTCGGGTTTGGCGCTGCGCGTGGATATAGAACCAAGGGTCTTGGGCGCGTGTGAAGCGTTGGATGGGGGTTCGATCTGAGGGCAAGTCGACTAGGCGACCAGCGCAGACGGCGATGTGGTCTGGGGCGTAGATGATGCCATCCAGATACTCGGTTTCGGGGGATGCGGTGGTCTCCCGGAAGACTGTCATTGCTTGGGATATGCTGGAGGCAGAGTGGTAGGTTAATTCGACGTAGGGTTTTGCTTCGCGACATTGGATTTCGAGCATGGTTACGACACCGAGGGTTCCGAAGGATGATGCCGCCGCCCAGAAGAGCTCTTGCTCATCGGGTATCTTTTGCGAGGCTGTGCGGATGTCGCCATTTGCTAGGACCAGCTCGATCCGGTTCACGGTCGCATCGAAGAATCCGTGTCGAAAGGAGCTGCTCTCGCCGGACGTTCCGGAGAAGCCGCCGCCTGCGGTGATGCCGGGGAATTCCATGACGACCAGCGGGATGAGCCCGTGCGGTAGGGTAGCCTGGACGAGTTCGTCCATGGGGACGTTCGGCTCGACCAGGATCGTCTTGCGGTCTGTGTCCACAGCCAGGACATGGTTCAAATGGGCGGTGTTGATGGTGTTGGCTGCGCTGTGTTGCGATTGTCGCGTGCTGTTTGTGGAGCCATGGTAGATGCGGAAGGGTTGTTGATGTTTGTGGAATTGGTGGACTTGGGCCGCGATGGTGGCGACAGCTATATTGTGAGCTTCCATGGTGCCGTCATTGAGCATCACAAGGGTGTCCAGGAAAGAGATGGGTACTCGGTTGAAGTACCTTTGAAATGCGGGTGCCTGTTGATTTAATGTGTTGATCGGGACTTTTTCCCCACTCGGAAAGGTCAGAGCACGGGTAATGACCTCATCCTTCAGATTAGATTAGATTAGATACCAATGGGCAAGGAAACCCCGTTGACACGATATGTTACATTGCCTCTTAATCGAGAAAATCCAGTGTTATCACCAGACTCAGCCGGACTTACGCGACGCCCGAGAGCGCCTCCATGATACAAACATGAACAGGATCGAGACCACGAGACCCAACCCCGCAAAGCCAATACCCAGGTAGAGAGCTCCTCGGTAGCCCCGGAGGGCATTTCGTCCACCCTCGTTCACGTTCGACTCCACGGTCCCGGCGAATCCCAGGCCCAGGGAGATGGAGTAGTTTACCGTGGTGGTAACAAGGGATGCGGCAAGGCCTTGATGGTGGTGAGGCATCGAATTGCTGAGGATGAGAGTGCCCGATGGGAAGGACATATCCCTGTCGCAACAGGTTAAGAAGGAAAATATTTGGGTAGGAAAGGTAGGTAACTTACATGCCCCATGACGTGATAAGACTAGCTACGAATGCCTGAGCCCAGTAGGTCTGGTCCACGGGTACCGTTGCAAAGATGGACAGACCGGCCGTAAAGAAGACCATCGCGCAAAACATGATGACACTGGGGGGCAACCGTCCGAGCAAGAATCCCGTCAGCAGGGCCGCTATGGCACCAGACGGAGCCGCAGCGACCCATTTGGTTGTGGCTAATAACGGAGAGTTACCCTTGATCTCCTCCATAAATTGGTAAAAGTAGTAGATAATGATGCCAAAGCTGGACCACCCGGCAGCGATACATCCCAGCACCCATGCCAGGTCACCAGTTAGAACTGAAGTCGGCAGTAGTGGGCATTGAGCAACACGTTCGATCCACAAGAAGCCGCCAAAGGTGATAACGCCAACGATGAGCAGCACGTAGGTGTATGGCTTGGTCCACCCGACCAACGCGGCCTGATTCCATGCAAAATTGATCAGCACGAGTGCGATGATACCGGCTGCTGCTCCTAGCAGATCCAGTCGCACCCAAAGCGGAAGGTCCTTCTGGAAACGAGGTCGCGGCGTGTGCGGAATGACCAAAACACCCAGCAGAGCAAAGGCAAAGCACACCATACCCTGGACCCAGTACGCCCACGGCCACCACACCATCTGTGCCAAGACCGAGGAGAACACGCCACCGACAATAAACCCGCTCGGCGCGGTGGCTCCAAAGAAGCTGAAGATCATCTCTTTGCGCAAGCCCGGTGGATATGCGCGCCCGAGGATGGCAATTGCATTCGGGAGTAACATGGCAGGCCCCATTCCTTGAAAGGCGCGACAGCAGTCAAAGAAGATCTGATTCGACCAGACACTGAAACCCGCCAACAAAGACCACAAACCGAACCATGCGAAACCGATGATGAACATCAGTCGATGACCGAATACATCGCCAAGCCGACCACAGACTAAGATAAAAGTGCCCACCGTCAAACTGTATGCCGCCGCAAACCAGCTTAATTCGCCGGGTATGGACGTCTGGAAGCCCTTGCCGATGATATACACCGGGGCGATCGAGATGCACAGACCCGCTTGCGTCATGAATTGAGCCATGCAGACCACCACTACGAAGAGGATCTCCCGCCACGGCTCCTTCGGCGGTACCACGGCGGACAGAGTGGTCTCAGTGCGTGTCAGTGCTTCGGGATCATCACTCGGGTTGTTTGGCAGTTTCCCATCCAGCTCGTCGCGGCTGATGTCGGATCTCGACGCGGATGGAGAGAGTGTCGCATCGTGCTTATCCGACTCCATCATCTTGATTCCAGCGGTTTCCGTAACGTGTCGGTATATCAGTCTCTCGATGGAACTTCAGAGAGAAACAGTCCAACGAGTCGGGGATGACATCTTTTATATTTGCCATGATCGGGACAATCCATCGAGAGCAATCCCTTTACGCATTGTCGATAGGTTCCCACACCGACTTTGCTTGATACTGATTAGTGAGTGTGCTCAATCAATTGATCATTGCGCGCTTGTCATTTGGTGAGTACCAGGGATCCACTCGATTCCCGTCGGATTCGATGTCCGCATCCCGACGGGACATGGCTCGGAATTAATGCCAAACTGATTGATAAGACACGGTAGTTGCGCAGACTTGATTAGAAGACTTAATGCGAAAGGTTCTTGGTAGCGGAAGGGAAAAGAAGGGTCTTGCCAAGTGGTTGTGTTCTGGGAAACAGGAATTCTGCCTCCAACAGCAGTGGTGTGCGCATATATATATCTTCATCTTTGGTACCTAGTTGAAGTCAAACTGGTCTCTTTTGATTGTAGAGCCCTCATCGGACTGACTGTTGCCAAGATTAGTTAATCAGGAAGATATCTCTCGATACGGAATACTGTAACGAAGTATAGTTACTTTGACCTGAGCTGAGTTAAATCCAAGCTCTCTCGTCGTTGCGCGATGCATACCGACACGTGATCTACGCCTAAGGCAGCCGTCTGGAAAGATAGTTCTATGTACTAGTACAGAGTCCTGCAAGAAAATCCCTCGGATCCCCGGCCCGAGGGATACCTGCAGATGATGATTAAGGTTAGAGGATGGCCTACTAGTAGACACCCACAATGCACCTAAAGGATGCGTCCCGGACTGTTCGAGGCAATCCGATCAGCCGAGGAACAAGTTGTGCACTCCAAGGCTTAGGTAATAACTGCATTGTGGGGACATTACCGTACATAATCATCCAAAGGGGGTTAGCGGCACGACGAGACCCGATGACCTCACCCAGTTACATAATCCAAATCACATGCTGGCTGTCAAAGAAAGAAACAAAAAAAAAAGAGAAAGAAAAAGAGAAGTAAAAAAAACTCATGCAGGTTGACAGGGCGTGACAGGGAGGGCAAACAATCCCCAATATGATATGCTTTGTCTGCAGCATGTCTTCTTCAACTCCTTGCATCCGTTGATCGCTCAGATTTTGTGATTTTCTCCCTTCATAGAAATATACACACACAACTCCTTCGAGGCGCATGGCGTGAACCGGTTATAGACGACTATTGATCCGTTCTCATTCCTTCCCTTTTTACCCCGCCGGAGGTTCGAAACATCCAACGAGTCACAACTCCACTGCTGCCTTGACTTGGCTCTCCAGTCGCGTCGCTCGCCAGGGCAGAGCACATACCTCCATCTTCTTTCCTCACTTCTTCTCCTTTTCCTCTCTTCATCTTGTTCTTCAGTCGGGTTTAAAACGCTCTACATTTGATATATCTTGCACTTGACACTATGGGGAAAGCCCCCGCCGCGATCGTTATTGCGAGGTACGTCCCAAAGACCTGTAGCATCTTCGTTATGGTCTTTGTTCCCGTTCGCTTTCTTTGAGAATGAAACTTGCTGACCGGTCGGTCTATACAAGACATGGTGCCCGTCTGGATGCTGCCGATAAGAACTGGCATCTGACGTCTCCAACCCCGTACGACCCTCCGCTTTCGTATGGCGGCTGGCTTCAGTCCCGTGCTTTGGGCGCCCGTATTGCCAATGTTTTACAGTCCCTGGATAACGATATCCTCCCCGAGGGAACAGATGTCGAGACGTTGCCGTCGTTTCGCCCACGAACTTCCAAGCGAAAGCGCCGAATCATTATCCATTCCTCCCCCTACCTTCGGTGTCTACAGACCTCTATCGCCGTAAGTTCCGGGATCAGCCAGCACTATCCTGATAGCACAGGAACAGGCTCGGGTTGGAATCAGCCCAATGGGTTTCTATCCGCCCCCGTCATGCCGTCAGCAAAGGAGCCGACCACTGGCACGGTGTCCAGCGCCCCTGCTGTTCCCGGTGATCAGCGATGTCTTCTGCGCGTCGACGCCTTTCTTGGCGAATGGCTATGTCCGGACTATTTCGAGGAGATCACCCCGCCCCCTAAGTCAGAAAGGCTGATCGCCGCCGCCAAGGCCGAACTATTACGACGGGACAGCATCGTGCCCGAAGCCGATACCAAACCCCCTACGGGCTTTTTCCCAGGTGGCTGGGGCAGTCTTGGCAACAAACCTCTGTCTCCCCCTATCGAAGAGGAAGATCGCAAGGCTTATTCCTTGTACACGTCAAATGAGCGTCGGGAAGGGCAGCGAAATCGGGCCGGCAGTTGTGATACCCTGCGGTCCGCAGACACCCCACGCACCCGGAGGTTGCTCAGCAAAATTAACACCAACCTCCCGCCCATCCCCGATGGCGCGTACATGCCCCCGACGCCGAGCTATGCCATCTCGCCGTCCGGCCCGATTCCGACCGGTTATGTCACCCACGCTCGGGATGCTTGTGTGAGGATCGACTATCCGTGGGATAGTATGCGAGACCCACCGAATTGGGGAAATGGTGGTGAGTACGGCGAAGAGTGGAGCACGATGCACACGCGGTTTCATACCGGACTGGAGCGGATGGTTGGCTGGTATCAGGAGCACGATGCATCACTTCCCTTCAATCGGCGTCGGCGTCATTCGCAATTATCCTTGTCTGAGAGCGCGGAGGAGTCGAAGATACCTGACGATGAGGACGAGCCTATCGACACGATCCTGGTGATCGTCACTCATGGGGCAGGTTGTAATGCGCTCATCGGAGCGATCACTGGCGAGCCCGCCCTCGTGGACATCAATACCGCGTCCCTCACTTTAGCAGTCCAGAAGAGCCGTGTGGCTGTCTCAGAGAAAGTGGACGCGATCGGCGGACCCGTCGTGCCGTATCATTCCGGAAACAAGCCCGTGGGGCTCCGTGATTACAAGCTACAGCTGGTGGCTTCGACCGACCATTTACGACCGGTCACGAACTTGTCGACGTCCGTCCTCCCGTCGCCCAGTAGTCTAACTTCTCCATCATCGACGTACCGCCCACGATTCACGACCCGCCCGCCGGTACCACAGGGTGGGTTCGTGATCGGTCCCTCTGCTGTGTCCGGACCGGGCACCGGTTCGTGGTCATTCTCACGACCTTCCACCGTTCCTCGCAGTGCTGGCGGCCTTTGGGGCTCCAACTCCATCTCCGGCGGGGATGCGGCGGACGATATTATTCCCAATTTCGGTGATCCCTGGTCGGGTTCTAATGGGACTAGCGAAAATGACCACCACTCCAGCAAGAAGCCGGAGGAGTCGTCAGATTGGACGCCACAGTTGCCCCAGAGGACGCTGTCCCAACGAGGTCTATGGGGCAGTGGGCCTTCGAAGGAGCCCCATGTCAAGCGGCGCTGGACGGTGACTGAACGGCGCGTTTAATGGGCGCACGTATATTATTAGACCATGCGCAGTATACCTTTCTCATAATCTGTTTCACAACTTTCAGCGGACTCTTTCCCCCTTGGTTTCCCTTTTCTTTTTCTTCTCGGTTATTCGGCGAGGCGTTTCTGGGATCATAGCGAACTTGAGCGTTTGATGATGACATGAAAATACTAGTATACTATGATTTCGGGCGAGTGAGATCTTTGACCCATCTGAGCATCTCTACTCTACTGTGGGAATGTACAACAATATTAATACCACTCTATTTGGGTAACCTCGGCTCGCTGTCTTTGATCTGATATCTGACTAGTAGTACCAGGTACTAGTAAGTACTAGTAGGGACTAGGACGGACGAAATTCTGTCATGATCCCCACGGACGGTGGAGATCCCGTAGATAATCTTCCGTGGTTGATTGGTCCGGACCACAGAGGGCGGATCCACGGTGGCCCGGGTGCCTGCATGCCTGGGGTGTCTCACTGCGCTGGTCACCGCTGGGTGTCAAGTGATTCAACCCCTCCTCCTCCTGGTTCCTCTTCTTCTCTTTCTCATCTGTCTTCATCCTGCTTAATTCACTCGGCCACCATATTTCTTCTTGTCAGTATGTCCGCCGTGGAAAACGACGGGCTTACCATCACCCATTCTTCCGAACGAACCGGAACTCCCGATCTTCGTCTCATTCATTACAATGATGTTTACCACGTGGAGTATGCAGACTTTCCCTTCCTGGACATCTGTCACGACAATCCACTAACCAATATCCGGAGTCAAGAGAAGGGTCGGCAGAGCCAGTCGGTGGTGTTTCTCGATTCCAATCCGTGATCAATTATTACCGTTCGGATCCCCGATTCGCTGGACAACCAGACGTCCTCACCTTTTTCTCCGGAGATGCCTTTAACCCGAGCCTCGAAAGTACAGTCACCAAGGGGCGCCATATGGTGCCTTTTCTGAATAAGGCGGGCACGGATGTCGCATGTGTTGGGGTATGTTTGTTCGCGGACGGGGAGGGTGTCTGATGCAAAGTACGATGAAGGCAATGAGGGTCTGACTTGTACGTGTGATAGAACCATGATCTCGATTTTGGTGTTGCGCAGCTGCGTCATCTTCGTAGCCAGTGCCAATTCCCATGGTTGTTAGCCAATGTTCTTGATCCAGCCTTGGGAGAAGATATCCCAATTGCGAACTGTGAGCGAACCCGGATGTTGACCTCATCGAACGGCTTCAAAGTGGGCGTGATCGGTCTTGGGGAGAGAGAATGGTTAGTTGTCCCGAACTTCTAGATATGCTATACTTCCAATCCTCACGTATTCAAGGCTCGGAACTATCAACTCCCTTCCTCCAGACTTGATTTATAAATCGGCTGCTCAAACCGCCCTCGAGCTCGTCCCGCGTCTCCGTGAACAAGGCGCCGACATCATTGTCGCTGTTACCCACCAACGCGAACCGAACGACTACAAATTTGCGGAGAGACTTCCGCCAGGGTTCATTGATATCATTCTGGGAGGTCACGATCACTACTACGCACACGCTGTCGTCAACGGGATCCAAGTTCTGCGCTCCGGCACCGACTTTAAACAGCTTAGCTACATCGAAGCGTGGCGGAAAACGGATGGACCGGGGTGGGATTTCAACATTGTCCGGCGCGATATTAATCGATCAATTCCGGAAGACCCAGCGACCGTGGCGCTGGTGGCCAAGCTAACATCCAGCCTGAAATCCAAGCTGGAGAAACCTATTGGCTACACGGTCCGGCCGCTGGACGCCCGATTTTCCACCGTCCGCCAGAGAGAGTCGAACCTAGGGAACTTTGTGTGCGACCTGATGCGATTCTACTATGCCGCTGATTGCTCCATGATGGCTGGTGGTACCATCCGTGGTGACCAGATTTATCCGCCGGGCATTTTGCGACTGAAAGATATCTTAAACTGTTTTCCTTTTGAAGATCCGATCGTCTTGCTCCGTGTCCGAGGACGAGCTCTGATGGACGCCCTCGAGAATGGTGTGAGCCAATTGCCCGCCCTAGAGGGTCGGTTTCCACAGGTGTCGAATATTGCGTTCAGTTACAACCCATCCGCTCCGCCCGGCTCGCGCGTTAACTGGGCGAAGATCGGAGGGCACCCGATCGAGTACGACCGGACGTATTCCCTTGCCACGCGAGGGTACATGGGCCGTGGAAAGGACGGCTTCGCGTCGCTGCTGGTGCAGTCTGCTGGCGGCGAGGTAGAGGAGGTTGTCGACGAGGAAAGCGGAATCTTAGTTAGCACCCTCCTTCGGCAGTACTTCCTGAGCTTGAAGGTGATGGGTAGGTGGCAGCGCTGGAGTCAGAGCTTGTCACGCCATTGGAGCACTGTGCACCAGAATCTCCACTGTAATGGCTGGCTGAAGCCTGCATCTGGCCAAACTTCCCCGGTAACCGAGAAGGCTCCGGTACGGCCCCAGAGACCGACCCTCCAACGGACCAAACAATACTATCACTATGGTCGCTTCCCGGAGATTGACACGGAAGAAAGCCCGAAGACAGAGGCTAAAGGTAATGAGGACATGGATTCTGATTCCGACTCAGATCCAGAAATCTTGACTTCTCCACAACCCACCACAAACTATGTGACTCTGCCCGCACAATCCGCCGCAGAGGAAGAGCGCCGACTTCGACTAGCCCGACGCGTCGTACGTAAATGGATGCAGAAGGCTGGGTTCCAGCCGACCACCTGCAACGGCACGGACGATGTTGGTTTTACCCCGACTTGGACTCCAGGTATCTCCCCACGTCTGGAGGGACGCATTGTGATAGACGACACACGGTAGATTCATGATAGACCACGAGATTTAGAAAGATTTCCGGTATGACTTACGATAGAGCATGTTTCGGATACAATTTCTCACGGAGTGTTTTGTCGGGCAATGGAAATTATCATTTTGGTTTGCTTTTCTTCTATCAGTTTAGACTCATTTACCTTGGTGATGGACCCCGAGATCCTGGAAATGTACTACCATGGCTCCGAAAGCATTGGGGACCTTCTTCTTTGTTACAGAGAAGAGTAGCAAGGGTAGCATTGGATTCTGTCCGCCGACTGTCGATAGTGCAAATCCGAGTGAGATACTTCGCGACTTTACAATGGTAGTTCCCATGAGCACAGGTCATAAAAAAGTGTATTATCAGTCATAAAAAAACCCGTACAATCATCGCGAACTCAGATTTACAACAACATTAAGTAATACAAGCAGAGAACTTCCGTTTATGCAGCACCCCAACCACCGCCACCAGCAGTCATGATCACGACACGGTTATGCGTCTTCATCGAAACAGTGTTCTTACCGCCAATATTCACGACGCGTTCCTCACCCGTCTCCTCATCCTTGGAGATCCACAGGTTCAGACCGGACTGCGCATCCTCTCCTCCTTCCAGACCGTAGGGACGATGGACTCGCCGTTCCGATAGAATCGAGCATTCCATAGGCGCCAGGAACTCGATGTCTCGGATGACACCGTCACCACCGGGGTGGAGTCCCTTTCCGCCCGAGCCGGGTCGGAGGGTGAACTGACGCAGCAGAGTCGGGTACCGCTTCTCGAGAATCTCCGGGTCGGTGATCCGTGTGTTGGTCATGTGGACGTGGATGCCAGACTCACCCTTCCAGGTTGGCCCCGCGCCGCTGCCTCCGGCGATAGTCTCATAATAACCGAAGCCGGGGATGGTTGCGCCGGTGTCCGGGTTGACCTTGGAGTTGGTGCCGAAGGTCAGGTTGTTGCAGCATCCCTGGGAGGCGGCACAGGCGCGGAAGGCCTTCAGGACGACGTCGGTAATCCTCTGCGATGTCACAACGTTGCCGCCCACGACGGCTGCCGTCTTGGTCGGTGAGAGGATGCTGGGTGACGGGACTTGGATGTCAATAGGCGCCAGACAGCCCTGGTTGAGAGGGACGTCTGAGGCGATCATGGCTCTTAAGCAGTAGATGATGGCCGAGTGGGTAATAGCGATAGGGGCGTTCCAGCCTCCGTAAACTTCGGGCCCGGTGCCGGAGAAGTCGAAGACAGCGGATCCGTCCGACTCGTTGATTGTGACCTTCAGTCTAATCGGAGTGCCGTCATCCATGTAATCGACAGCTTCCAGGGGCTCGCCGTTGAAGCGCTTGTGGAGATCCTTCAGGAGGTTGCGCACGGCCGTCTCGGCCGTGGCTTGGATCGCGTACATGTACTTCTGCACAGTTTCAACCCCGTACTCGGCGAACAAGGACTGAATAAGGGCGATACCACGTGTGTTAGCGGCGATCTGAGCCTTCAAGTCCGAGAGGTTGTCGCTGAGGCACCGTGAGCCGGAGCATCCCGGGTGTTGTGCTGGCTTGTTGACCAGGAGGTCGATTATACGCTCCTCCTCAAATACGCCATTGCTCACAATTTTCTCTCCTTCAATTGCTGCACCCTCCTGCCAGAGCTCGGTTGATTTCGGTGGCATTGACCCTGGCAGGATACCACCGATATCTGCGTGGTGGCCACGAGACGCGACGTAGAACATAATTTCGCTGCCACCGGGCCTGTCAAACACAGGGGTGATCACCTATACGGTTTTGTTAGGGTTGCTAATAACTTTGAGTGCATTGGGATTGACTTACCGTAATGTCAGGAAGGTGAGTTCCACCGCAACTGGGATGGTTGGCAACCAAGACGTCACCGTCCCTCAGGTTGCCCAACCATTTCTCGTGTTGATAGCGAACGGCGAATTGCATGGATCCGAGATGAACAGGCACGTGGGGGGCATTGGCCACGAGGCCGCCATCTGGAGAGAACAAGGCGCAGGAGAAGTCTAGGCGCTCTTTGATGTTGGTCGAGACGGATGTCTTCTGCAGGGTCCGACCCATTTGTTCAGCGATGGACATGAAACGATGACCGAAGATACTCAATCTAATAGGGTCGATCTCAGATGGGAGCTCGGAGGGAACACCATTGGCGGCAGTCTGTTCCTCCTTCAAATCAATGACGATGCAAGTATCTAGGACCTTGGCTACGGAGTTAGGAGCCACCACGATTGTCTGGGTCTTGTCAATGATAACGGCAGGGCCATGGACGCGAGCGTTTTTCTGAAGCTTATCCAGGAGATAAACCGGTGTGTTAATGCGGCTGGAGTAGCCATCAAAGTAGGCACTCGTCGTGCTGTCCGGAGTTCCGGTCACATCTTGTAAGGTGGCCTCCCGTAACTGGACCAGAGGACTCTTCTCCGTGCGCACCTTTGATGAAGCGATCGTACGCACACGAATGTCGTCCACCAGGACGGCTCGATCGGAATTGAAGTTGAATTCTCTGCGATGCCGGGTCTTGAACTGCTCCAGAAAGCCTGAGTCATCTTCCGGTTTCAAGATCATTAAACTGGTATCGGAACCTTCATAGCGCATATTGAGGTACAGCTCGTGCCGCACTTGATCAGCTGGGAACCCTTGAGTGTTCATTTCTGCCGTAGCATTGTCTGTCATGTCATTGAAGCGCTTCTCAAGGCTTGACTGAGAGGTCTCAAAGTCAGCGGAGACCGGCTCCTGAGACTCCTTGACTACCTCGGCCAGCGCCAACCCGTACGCGGACAGGACAGAAGAGTACTTATGGATGATAATGCGCGAGATACCCAGTGACGCCGCAACCGAGCATGCATGTTGACCACCGGCGCCTCCGAAACAAGCGAGGTGATGCGAAGCAGTTTCAAAACCACGGGCTTGGGTCAGGTTGCGGATAGGGCGAGCCATCGACTCATCGGCCACCTTCAAGAATCCTAGAGCAACTTCTTCTGGAGCGTACTCCGGCTGCCCCTTCTCTTTTCGCTCCGCATTGATCTTCTGAGTTAACTCGTTGAAAAGTTTGGTCGTCACTTCGATATCAAGAGGCTGGTCCTCGTTGGGGCCGAAGATGTGCGGGAAGTACTCAGGTAGCAAGCGGCCCAGGAACAGATTAGCATCTGTGACTGTCAATGGCCCTCCTTTGCGGTAGCAAGCAGGACCGGGGTGGGCGGAGGCCGATTCTGGACCGACATAGAACAGTCCGTTGCGATACGACAAAATCGAGCCGCCACCTGCAGCGACGGTATTGATATCGAGCTGTGGGGATTGAATGAGCACACCAGCAACTTTGGATCCGAACACATGCTCGAGGTGACCGTCGAAACGAGACACGTCCGTCGAGGTACCGCCCATGTCAAATCCGATCACAGGTGTCTTCTCGATAGGATCCCAGCTGGTGGCTGCAAACCCGACCACACCGGCTGCCGGACCGGATAAAATCGCCTTCAGCCCGCTGAATCGGCGAAAATCGACAAGTCCACCGTCGGATTGCATGAACTCGAAGCGGCACTCGTGCTGGCGCTCCAAGCCACCTTCGAAGCTGGACGAAATCGAGTCGATATATGTCTTGATGACGGGGGTGAGATAGGCATCGGCTGCGGCAGACATGCCTCGTGGGACGATTTTGATCATCGGCTGTAACTTGGAGGACAACGTCACGGAGAAGCCCATACTCTCGGCCAGCTCGCCAATCTGACGTTCGTGCTCTGGGTATGCGAATGAATGGACTAGCGCGACTGACAGGGATTGGTAACCCTGGTCCTTGTACCGCTGGAGCTCCGAGCGAACCTCCTCAAGGTTTAACTCCTGCACCACACGGAACTTTTCCCCCGTCACACCCTCCACGATACGAGCCCCGGCGAAGCAATCCTTATCCGCCGATGGATGGCATGGGACGATACGCTCATTGACCTCAACCACGCCTTCTGGAAGCACTCCTGGGCGGGCCATCGACAGATCAAAAATGTTTGGCCGTGACTGGTCACCAATCTTGAGCAGATCGCGGAAACCCTTGGTGGTGAGCAGGACTGACCGAGCCCCTTTCCTCTCCAGTAGCGCATTTGTAGCCACCGTTGTTCCCATGCGCAAAGAGCCAATCCGATCCAGCTTCAGCGGTTGTCCTCTGGGGTGGGGATCGCCCGTGACGAGTTCGAGAATTTGGCGCACACCCTCGGTGGGAGCATCTTGATAGTGGGCGGGGTCAACGGAGAGTAACTTGAGGATGATGTCAGGTTTCCCGGGTACGATGGCATGTACATCTGTGAAGGTGCCTCCCCGGTCGATTGAGATGGTTACTTTCCCGTCTCCGGCCATGTTTCTCGTGTGCTGGTAGATTGACCGGATCGAGAGATGAGGATATAAGGAGGAGGAGAGACGTAGTACTACTGACAAGGTGGGTATTCCCCGGGTTTAATATACCTTCATCCGCCGTCGTGTTGCGGGACAGAGATAACGACAGCGGGACAGGCCATGGAACCCTCCATCATTTTAGTCGCTCTGGTCTCCGACTGGTTGTTGCGAGCCCACATCCACCGTCTTGCTTCGCATTCCTGCCGATTGCGTCCTTCCCCGCGGTCACGTGTCGGGCCGATGATCAACGGCGGCGGGATTTCCGGCCCGAACTCTCCGACGCGCGCATCATTGCAGTGTCATCTTTTGCCCTTGTTGCGTACATACACCCATACCTCCCTCCGTTCTATGCTATGCTCCCTAGAGATGGTTTACTCTTAGATGGCGTCCTATCCGGTCATGCCATAAGAGAAATTATGCATCGGGGAATCTGAATCTCTCATTTCTATCTATCTCTATCGAGTATGAACGTTCGATCAAACAAAGGGGTATCTACAGTATTCTATGTTACTATATAGTGATTTCATAACTCAGTGGTTTCGCGGGCTACAGTAGGCCATCAATGGTGGCAAGCCCTGGCCAGACATATCGCTGAGAATCGGTCCTTCGCCAGGACGTATGAGCTCCAGCTATCATATGAGTCAGTCAAATGTACTATTCGTAACGGAGGGGAAAAACTCACGTTGAACTTTAAAAGCAGTAAGACAACAATCTTTTTCAGCTCCATCCAGGCGACTCTAACCTTCGGAGAATTATTGATGCTGGTGCTGAACGGTACTAAGTTTTGGCTCATGGCCCACCGTTGTCGCGGGTCAACATTGAGCCAACGTGCCGGTCGATAATTATGGACGTCCTCCCCATAAGTACTAGGATCACCTCGTAAGGCTTCGGAATGAAGTTCCATCATGGTTCCCGGGGGAATGTAGTACCCTGCAACGATAGCGCCCTCGGGTGGTGTTACGACCTCACGGTTGTAGCTTAAGCTAGGCAGCTGGCGCATTGATTCCTTGATAACAGCGTCAAGGTAACGGAGTTTACCCAGTTCTTGCCACCGAGGAGGGTCGGAGAGTAGGCCCTTGTTGAACGCCGTGTCTATTTCAGATCGGAGCCTCGCCATGACGGTTTCGTGTTTTAACAAGGAGGAAAACGTTGAGATAAAAGCCATAGCAATACAGTCATATGCGCCGTCGCAACCTTGGGGAAGATCAAGGCTGGAGCTAATGGCACGGTCATCCGTAGCCCTAAACGATCGACTACTGTTGATCCCTCCCTGAGTTTTTTGGACAAATGAAATGCCACGGCGCCTTTTTAACCTAGCGACCGGGCTTCTTAGGAGCGCATATTCGATCGTTGGAAACGTGAACCACTTTGTTGGACGGTTATACCAGTGGCAGCATGCCTGCTGAGCGTTGGAAGGCATATCTTGGGTGACCGATTCCTCCAGGACCAGACGATGAATGAAGTCAGCGGTAAAACCCTGAAGGAAGGTCGTCAAGTGCACCACGGGTTGTTGCCTGAGAGATGTCATCAAATTGTTGGCTGCCTGATTAACTATGCCTTCATATCGCATTGCCGATTCCAGACACCTCCGACGAGTGGCCTTGCTCAGCAGAGTACTTTCAACATCGGTCGTCCTCGCGGACGAGCCTTGGGCGAATGTGGTACGATTGTCATGCTCAAATGTTGACTACGAAATCGATCAGTACCCAGATACCACGGTGACGCGTCATGGACGTTACCCTTTCACTCGGCCGACCATTATACACCGGAAAGATGGCCGTAGGGTCGGAAACGCTGATGGAATGAGGCCCTAAACGGACGACCTTGCCGTATTTCTTATGAAGGCCAGCTACACTACAACCATAGTTGCCTGTATTGCGAGCGTATGTCCTCCACAAGTCACATAGGCCGGTGAACAGCGGACCAGGAACAGTGCTTAAGCGGGTGTAGTTGCAAAGAGCGCGCACAAAGGCGAATAATCCCAAGATTAAGATTGCAATTACACACACAACCATTGCCGATGCCCAACTAAAACACTGCGCATCTTTCTAAAAAAGCCTGTAGAAACAGCCGAGTTTTGTTGTAGTTCAAATTTGCGAGTAGCACGCCCAACCGTTGCCAAAATTGTCCCCTATTTTTTGGGCCGCGATATTCCGAAGGGAACCCGAAGGAAGAAAAATAGCCGGAAATTGGCAGTTGGCCTTGTGGTTCACTCCGACGGTCCCCAATTACCCACCGACATGTTATTTTTGTCCGTGGAATCAACTTTGTTGACTTTCTAGCTCTTGACTAATCGCTCCCACCTCTCTAGTTGTCCAAGTAATGGATTGCAGGAAACGTGGTGCCCCATCGGGCCGATATGCTGCATTGACGGGACCATCCAACGCTTAAATGTGGGGAAAGGAAGAGAGGGGAAAAAGAGTTGAGAACCGATAGCAATCCAGATAACAGCGATAATTAGTCAAGCGTCAGGGGCTTGACTCTTTGGGTCCCACAACCGGTTCGTATCCGCTCACTTTTGCCAGGGATCATGGCACGCGACCGTACACACCCCATCGTCTGCAGTTCCCGTCCCTGCTAGTGGGAATGAATCTCTTCTACACAAGACGGCAAAAGGTCAATACACTGTCCAAGTCCAATCGGAATCTGTGGGGGGTATAGCTTGCATGTCCGTGCGTTCGTTCATTCATCGTGGACCCACGCCATCAACATCAATTCCGCGGGCAACAAGACCACGGTTTCTAAGAACAGCGTGTGCGTGGATCGGCACCACGACTAAACCTGAGAGCCAAAATTGACGGGCGCAGTCCCTGTAGTCGGTATTGTTTGATCCATCCCTCGTTGAGGGTGTGCGACATGTTCATTAGCCTGTCAAATGGCGCAAGGAAAGGACCGAAGTGGGTTACAACATCGTTCGGAAGACCGTTCCAATGCGAGACGGTCCATCGTAGCGTAGGTGACGGGTGGTTACGTTACTGTAGAGTCACGATGACTAACGGTTGACCACAGGTGTAATCGATGTCGCAACAGAAAGACCCGTTGTGCTGGCAATCCACCGTATCCATGCGCTGCATGCGAGGACGCCGGGCAAGTGTGTGTCTACTCCGAAGCTGAGAAGCGTGTTTCCATTCCCGAAAGGTACTGCACATGACTCGAGGGCACATCAGCTGAGGCAACCTGACTGACTCGATATCAAGTTATTATCGTCAACTCCAATCTCAAGCGCGAGCTCAACTTCAGGCCCAGACCCAGACCAATGCATCCCGTTCACAGGACAGCCGCCAGTCTTCACTGTTCACCACTGCTAGCCCTGTCCAATCCACCCCGTACACCAGTACCGAGGTGCCTCTTGACCGTGATGACTGGTGGTATCAGGGCACCGATCACTTATTCCTGAACCGGTCCGGAGAACACCGTGCGTAGTCCTCAATTATATATACTCTGTCATGATCTTGGCTAACATTTAGTAGAATTTGTCGGTGCATCGTCGGCTACCCATTTAGCGAAACGGTTGAATCCAACCTCAACTAATCTAGCGTGGGATGTCCGTCCGCTATATGATGATCCTTCATCGCTACGTCGGTCGATGACACGGGGCCTTCCTCAGCTACCACCTCTTGAATTTGCTAAGCGGTTGTTCTGGGTCCAGTATGCCTACATTGGAACGATATTCTCCCTCATTCACCCGCAGGACTTTGAGGAACGACTACAGGTTGTATACAACCAACCGCCCGACTTCTCCAACCGAGAATTATGCCTAGTTTACTGCCAAGCTCTGCTCGTCATAGCGTTTGGTCTCATGTACTCGGTAAACCAATGGTCCGGAGATGATGGCCCGCCGGGCTTCAAGTACTTCAAACATGCCCTGCGCTTTTTACCCGATATCCATGAAGAAGGCTCCATATTCTTTGTGGAGGTCCTATGCTATGTGGCGTATTATATGCAGAACCTCAACCGGCGAGATGCTGCCTTCCTCTATGTACGTCTGGCAACCCATTTAGATGCTATCGAAGCTGCTAACGTGTAAACGTGTCCAGATCGGTCTTGCCCTCCGCATGGCAATATCATTGGGTCTTCATCAGGAAGTTTCAGACCCAGCGATTAGTGAAGAAGACCGAAACCGTCGGCGCCGAGCTTGGTGGTCTGTGTACAGTCTGGACCGACTATTGTCAGTAAAATCGGGGAATCCGATCACCATACAAGACGAAGATATCGGAACTACATGGCCGATTCCAGCTGAAGCTTCCCCCGCGGTTCCATGGCCATCAGTTGTGCTTACATATTATACTCAGCTGTCTAGGATTTTAGGCAGAATTGGGGAAGGTGAAGAATCCCCTTGTCCTGCTAAGGAATTCTCTAGCTAACGGTGAGGCTAGAAATTTATCGCAAGAAACCTCGATCCGGCTCAAACTTATTAGCATCCGTCCAAAGTATTACGAACGATTTGTCTGAATGGCTGCGACGGATACCCGACCGGCTGCGCATTGATTTTTCGGCCTTGGATACTCATATTAACCGTGAGCTGGTGTCGATCTTCTTACACTTTTACTCCTGCGTGAACATGACAGCTAGACCGTTGGTCTTCTATGTGATCCAGCGGCGATTGGATGCCGAAGCACGAGGTTCTGCTACAGAGGACTGGAAGGACGGTCTGTCTCAAAACACGGTAGCTATGATCGACAGCTGCATAACAGCAGCGCGGGCTACTACGGTGATAATGGATGCCGCTGCGAAGCACAATTTGGTCGGTGAGTAGACCCTATTTCACTTCTTGGGATTTTCAACAGCTGATGGTACGGGCTGCCCTAAAAGCCACGTATGGATATCTGGACGGGGAGTATATCTTCTCTGCTGCCCTTCTTCTGGTGATGGTGAATGCTGCATTCCCACATAACGAAACAAATGCCCGAGCGATGGAAACGGCATTGAATCTGCTTCGCGGCATGGCGGACCGTGGAAATACGTACCTCGGCTCGCGTCATTCACTGTTACTTGAACTGCAGTCCGCCATTGGTCCGAATCGTACGAGAAGAGAGGAAGCCATGCTTGAGCTTCCTGTCACTCCAAATAGTACGCAGCGACCAACACCATCCACGAACGTGGTTGACGAGCATCCTCCGGCACTGTCACCGTGGCCACTGCAACAAGATCTACCAACGATGCGGGACATTAATTTCAACTTTGACATCAACGACGACCCAGGACTGTGGGAAGAAGTTTTACATCAGATTGATATTGATATGGATACTGACTGGATTGAGAACACGCTAAGAAAGTGATGACGTTGAACTCTAGTTTCCAGCCATCAGGGCAATGTAAAGACCAGCTCTGTGGTTATGGACGTTGGACCGAGAGTGGACATGACCTGATGAACCTTGTGCCCTTCTGTGTCCAGCTTGTAATGATTTCTACAACAGCCTATTTCTTGGATTTCATATCCTTTGACTTACAGATACCATAGCAAGCGCCTCGATAATTACTGAAGCATTAATGAATATTATGAGATGTTCCTATCAGTTCATTGTGTACTGTGCACAGAAGCCCAAGTCATAGCCGATAACCTCCCAACGCCAAAGAAAATACAAAAGTCCACCGGGATTTATCATTTAGTCCTGACGGCTATTCACCCGAAAGGTGACCTGAGCCACAACATCATTGAGGCATTTAACAGGGTTTGCTGGCATTCCCTTCGTCCTCCACGCAATATACCCATCCGGTCGCAGGAGCGATGCGCCAGTGGCAGACACTCCCAGTGCCTCTTGGAAGCTCCCTTCGTCAGTAAATTGAACGTCTCTTCCGATGCAAACATGCTTCAACGTAACTAATGATCTGAGATTCACCTGAGCCACGACGTCCCCCCATTCTGCCGACTCGGAGACCAAAGTCCATGAGTCCTCGCCCACCACATCTAAGATAGAAATGGGGTTGCCACCTTGAGTGACCCAGAAATGTGGCACATGCGTACCCGGCTGGCCGGCCCATTCGTCTGGCTTCAGCGCTCGCGGGAGGTTATTGTCGACTCCAATGAAGCCCTTCGATAAATACAGTTGTCCAAACTCCATCGCATTATCATCGAGCTTTTTACCGGCGGGCGTGGCCTTGTCGAGGTGGACTTTGTAATCGGCTCGGGCAAAGATTTGATCATGGCGAAGGAGGGCAACGGGACGCCGTTCTGCATCGTATGTGTCTAAAAGTCCGGGCGATGACTTGCCCGATAGAACGGCAGCGAGCTTCCAGGCGAGGTTATCAACATCGTGGATTCCTGTGTTTGCTCCATATCCTCCTCGGTTCGGTGGCAGCGTGTGTGCCGCATCACCGGCGAGAAAAACACGCCCCGACTGGAAGGTGTCTGCGACAAGAGCTGCTAAGTCCCAGCGACCGGTCGTGATTATGTCAACGGGTAGGTCCGATCTACCGATGGCTTGATTGATCGCCGAGCGAAGGGTGGGTTCATCACGCTCAACGTCATCGTGAAACATCAACACCCACCGGCCGTCATTGTAGGTCGTCATAAACGCTTTGAGATCCGGCTGATCGATATTGAATTGGTGCACTCCCTGCATATACTGCTCCAATGGAGCGCGGAACAGGACGCTGCGCATGGTCTGCATATGGCCGCGCCCATTACGTGGGATGTGGAGTAGCTCACGGACTGTGCTGCGATTGCCGTCTGCAGCGATGAGATATGAGCCTTCGATTTGTGTCTCCTTTTCCTGGGGATCGACCACTGTCACAGTGACACTATGTGCGTTCTGCTGCACGTCTGCTACCCTATGCTGTCGCCGGATGTCCACACCTCTTTCGACGGCTGCCGCTTGGAGGATAGCTTCCAATTGATCCTGTGGCAAGGCTGCGCCGCGAGATGGCGAATACTGTTTCTTCGGAGCAGGTTCTTCTTGGTTTGACCTTTTATTGGAGCTGTCTGTGTCTGACCAGGACGTGCTTTCAAACCATTTTCCTGTCATGCTCTCGACTCTCGCTCTCATCAGATTGAAGTCTTTGGGGATTTCTGGGATTTGATCTGCGATGCCGAGCCGTCGATATATTTCCAACGTCCGCGACGTAAAGCCAATAGCACGTGGGTGCTTCGAGATGCCTGCATGTTTCTCCAGGACAATGGTAGGTACTCTCTGTTTGGATAGACACAGAGCGGCCGAGAGCCCGACTAGGTTGGCCCCAACAATGATGACGGGTTGGTGAACCGAAGGAGACTTCATGATGTCGAATGAAATTGAGTAAAACAATCTTTGAATTGGAGCGAGAAACGAATTCTGTCCAGATGATGAGGATCTCACTCTAGTCGTGCTGTGAATTACATTCCACAACGGGGCTTTTTTCCATATTCTTATACGTTGTGGGAGGGGACGGTCGGGCCCGAGACGCATCCTGTCTTACCAAATTTGCCTGACTTCGGGCCGAAGCTGCACCCGAGCTCGGAAGAATGACAACTTCGGACAATCATCAATTTTGATTTTCGTAATACCCTCACAAGTGTATATTTCCCTCCCAACTAACCTCCGGGAACCTAGGCACTGTGCAGACAAGGTTTATCAGTATCACCGTCCCCCTTGCTCCGTTGAGATCAGTACATCGGATAGGATTGATGTTGACTGGTCTATCGTAGGTCGATAGACGGTTCGTCGTATGTGTTTTGTGGTAGTATGCGCATTATGGACATTACATCCAGAACTATATCTGGCGAATATGAACACTTTAATACTGGGATGAGGGCCCGATTGTTGGTCCTGGTGGTGACGCAAGCCGGCTCTTTCACCATCATGAGTTGACTTGTTCCGTTTTCGGAAGACAGTGACATGGAACACGAACTGTCGAGACTTATATGGGTATTTGAGAAGGATGTTTTGAGGCCCCGTTTGAGAGGATTTACCATGTCTCGACTGATTGATATATGAAAGATGCTCCAAGGTTTAGTTTAGGCAAGATCATCGAGTGTGGAGAGTGTTGGATGGATGTTGTGGACCAGTGTGCCGAGCAAATCAATGCAAATTCAAACTCATTACCTAAGTGCCTGTAACAGACATTCTCCACCATTGGGTCCAGTATCGTGCATCAGATCAATGTCCAGGTCGCTCGTTTCACAAACGAGGCTCGCTGGCTGAACACGAATATTACTCCCTAGAGCCTCCGAGCATAGAAGGCCTGGGATAGACTGCTCATCTAGGAGCAAAGGGAAAGTTGGACACGACCAGGCTGGGATTCGGGAGGCGTATCAGGCCACACACCCATTCTTAGAGGAAAAAGTCGGCTGCCTTGGCCAAACTCATCCCGTACAAATTACCAAACCAAGTATAGGAACAGCTCAGCACCAAGTAGTGCACTAAAGAATACGTATGCGGGTTCTGATTGGTGCATGGTGTTATTTCCGCGATCCGTTTGCCGTGGAAGAGCTGCAGCAAATACTAGTTGGGTCTCGAGTGGAGTAACTATGCCAATGCTGTGTGCAGTGAGTCCATGCATAGGCACCCTTCGAGCCAACGTAGAATGCCCCGTATTATAGACACGACCGGGAACATTAATCTAACGATGTGTTTCCCCGCGAGCAGGAACTTGTACCCGCTTTTGGTATCAAGCTAGATTGGTTCAAGGACCTTTCTGATTGAGACGATGTCGCTTCAAAGTAATGATAGGGTCGTATAGAAGTGGAACCGGTGGAGACCCACGAGAGAAGTGTGGGCAATCGAAGGGTAGATTGAATTCCACTGGGACGCTCTTGTTGCAATGGGATGTCTACAATGGCTCGATTTTGGCTTCTGTCGAATTGCTCGACGCTGACCATGACTAACAACAGCGTACATGGATAGTCATAACGGAGCACCCTGCTCCGTAATAATTATTGTCTCCCTGTACACACGGCTGAGGCACTTACAGGACTTTCCGGACAAGGCCCCTAGTCTCCTGCCAAAATTGCTGGCTCAGTCAAAAGTCTCGGCGCACCAATCTTGGCACGGCTTATCAGGGTAACTTATGCGGATGGACAGAGCAGTCCTGAGCTGATTGCTGAAGATAATGCCGCTTGCATCATCACCATGGGTTTTGCTCTAGAAGCTGCCGCGTCACTGCAATCGACCAGCCATGGCGGAAGTTAAAGGCAAGATTTTTCCCGATCGTGGTAACACCATTTCTCTTGTGCAGGAATGAGAGAATAGACGGAATTCTACTTCCCGCGATGGAAGTAGGCCGTGCAGGCCACCATACCTCACCATCTCAGCCATATTGATCATCGCGCAGATGGGGGAACAGCGCACCGACTTGTATGGCTCAGCCCCAACCGGTACTTGCATTAGTGGCTGTCAATTTCTATTATAGAGTTGGCGAACAGTGCCATAGGCAAACAACGGGGAATTCGGAGGTTGATCCTTCACCAGTTGTGGTTACCGAGGGAATTAGCGGGGCCCGCAGGAGTCGGAATGGCTGCAGCGATTGGTGTTGTTGGCCTTGGTGGATCAGACGTCAACCCCATCTTTGACGGTTGGAAGGAGGGAACAATGTCAATTTCTGTTCTGATTGGCAATTTCGCTCGCGCAATCTTAAACCCCTGGCGAGGTGCTTTGATACGGACACTAATGGCCTGCACCGGGATGGTTGCATTGAGCCATGGCATTCCAATGACGGCAATGGCTTTCTGCTCAGGTCTTGTTAGGTCTTGTCTTGTTGGTGGCTTGGGAAGTTGACGGAAGTACCAGGCAGAAAAGTTAATAAATGTGAGCGCAATATGGAAAGTATGGCGATCAGGAAGGATATGATGGTGTACAGAAGACGGCATTGTGTGGAGGGGGGTTTCGCATGGTCCAGTGATCCAGGCAACCCCCAACCCGCGTTGGCCTCAGGTTCCGACAATGGATTGTTTTGTATGTACCTCACCCTCAATCTTTTGTGTTCTTGAAACCAAAAACCAACATTCCATTTCTTGATCCTCTGCCTCCCATTCCAATCCACATCGACAATCATGCATCTACCCAGCCCTCACTTCCCAACTATCTCCAGATATCGTTCTCTCACCCCCTCCCCGCATTATGCCGATCGACTGATCCACAGTGGGTGAGAGCGATAGTGGCAGGCGGGGAACGATGACAGTGGAGTGCTTTCCACTGTCCGTCCAACAATGTCGGAATACCCAGCTACTTGTCCGATGCAGACTCCACCAAGACCCAGGGATCGAGAACCTCGCGTTGATTGCCTTACTATACACCATCGACCCTGATTGGCTTGCAGATACCTGAATATGTGTGCACAAGGAGCGTTATCTGAAGGACGCAAGTGTCTGCTCACCCGGCATAAAAGACCCCCTAATGTCCCCGGAAGTTCAATATTCAAATCTTTCCAATCTTTCATTTATTCTCCATTATTTCCAGCCTTACCTTGCCTACTTTCCATTTTTAAAAACAGTTTGTTTAGCTTCGACATCAGCCCTACATAATGATTGCCCCTTCGGAACCTGTCCCGTCCTCCAACTCTGCTGCAGCCCTCACCCAATTCTTTCCCGGTGCCGACTTCAAGGAGGCTTTCAATGAGAAGGTGATCTTGATTGTGGGTAGGTAATCCCCTCTGAGCTCCACTGGGTGCCCAACCTAACCCGCTTTGTGATAGGTGGTGCCAATGGCATTGGAGCTAGCCTTGTTGAGCTCTGTTGCCAAAGCGGCGCTCACGTCTGCATTGGCGATATCGATGTCGCCCAAGGAGAGGCCCTAAGCAAGAAATGTCGAGACAAGTGGCCTGTCTACTGGGACCCGGCCCTTCCACCCAAGCCTCCCCGAACCTCCTTCTACACCGCCGACATCACCGATTACCAGGCCGTCGTCTCCCTCTTTGACCGTGCATTCAAGACCTACAAGCGTATCGATCATGTGGTTGTCACAGCGGGCAGCATGGAGGCGGGCAACAATTGGTTTGACCAAAAGTTGAGTCTGGAGTCGGTGCAAGAGGTAAGTCCTCGTCTATACATGCTCATAGGAGGGAAGTGTACTGAGCTTTCACCAGCCTCCTTCTATGAAGGATATCGACGTCAACCTCATCGGTTCACTCTATGTGACCCGTATTGCGAGTGTCTACCTCCGCCATAACCGTGGGCCAGGAGTGGATCGATCCATTTTGCTGTTCTCCTGCGCCGCGGGCTTCAAGGAGACACCGGGTGTATCTATCTACCAGGCCTCCAAGCACGGTGTGCAAGGCCTCATGCGCTCTCTTCGTCCCTACTTCCCCTCGCCATACAAACATAACCTCCGCATCAATACCATCTGCCCCTGGATGACGGAGACCCGCACTACCCTTACAAAGACCGTGCACGACCGCTGGACCAAGGAAGGCTTGCCCGTGAGCACCCCTCAGGAGGTGGCTCTCGTCTCTGCTGGCGTGTTAGCGAACGACTCTCTAAATGGGACATCCATGTACGTGGAAGGGGGCCGTGCGTGGGAGATCGAAGCCAATATCGATCGCTTAGAGCCAGAGTGGCTGGGAGAGGAACCGTCCAAAACGCTGGCGTTAGGACAGAAGGTACTTAATGACGCATGGGCTGCGTAGAGAGTCTACCATGCTGAACCAGTTGCATGTTGGAACATGTGTTACCAATTGATACCCATTAATGACCACGAGAATGACTGAACTATCCGAATGGAAAAGTTAAAGAATGTTCTATGCCCTATGATGAAAGGTAGTTCGACGTTGTAATTTTCAAACCACCATTTCTCTATTGTTGCTGCTAGACTAAGGTCACAAATGTACCCAATAGGACAGAAGAGGCATATCCATGCGTCGATTAGGTACCTAGTACAAGTTTCAGCAAACCTGGACCGTGAAGCCGCCAACACATCCCATGAACCTGGGTTTGTGGCCCAACTTCGTCCCGTTGCAATCACCGGAAGCGATCAGCTGTTGCTCAATATGTAGCAACTGCATGGGCTGTTCATCATGGCATTAGAGTTTTGCCTGTAACCCGCTTTTTCAACCACGGGCACGAATGAATATCGGTAGTAACTTGCTGCTCTTTCTTGGCGCTTAACACAAAACAAGCAATGGAGCTGAATGACCAAAATAAAAGGCTCACTTTAGGAAGGACACGAAGCGGTGTCCAAGAATGTCTCGTGGGTTGCTTACGGGCATGATGTCACATCGGCAGCATCGAGAGATGCTTGGTTCGTTTTGTGAACTTCTGAGCATCTATATAAACAGGCGGAAGCGATGAAACGAGTGAGTTGAAACTTCCATCCATAGGGTCCTAGCAACAACATCCCCACCGTTATACTCAGTACTCTGCTGCAGGACCATGGCCAACAAGACTGTCTTAATTACAGGGGCATCAGGCTTCGTCGCCACCCACGTCGTTGAATCGTTCCTGCGTGCCGGTTACAATGTCCGCGGCACAGCTCGATCCGAACAGACGGCCAATAAGGTCCGCTATACCTTCCAGGAGTATCAAGACAAGTTGAGCGTTGTCATTGTACCTGATGTCGTTGCTGCCAAAGCCTTCGATGAGGCCATCGAAGGAGTCATCGGTGTCATTCACGCCGCGGCACCCTTCCAAACGGAAGTCGACGACAAAGAACGAGATCTGATGCGACCTGCCATCGACGGAACGGTCAATCTGCTGGACTCAATTAAGAGAAATGGCCCTCAGATCCGCCGAGTCATCCATACGTCTTCTTTTGCCGATATACTCGATATGTCAAAGGGAGACCGGCCAGACTACGTATACACGGAGGCAGACTGGAATCCGATAACATATGCGGAGGCCGTAAGTGAGGGCACCCCGGATATAGTATCCTACTGCACAGGAAAGACCATGGCGGAGCATGCAGCGTGGGATTTCATGGCCACAGAGAAGCCTCCATTTGACCTGGTCACGATCTGCCCGCCGTACGTGTTTGGTCCGGTGAAGAGCGCTACAGCAAGCCTGGTTAACCTGAACACTTCGTCTATGGATGTGTATCGCCTCATGTCGCCCATGTCAAAGCCAAGCCACTCTATGCCAGAAACTTCAGTGTGGGCATGGGTGGATGTGCGTGATGTTGCTGAAGCGCATCTAAAAGCCTTCGAGGTTCCCGAAGCTGGAGGACAGCGGTTCTTGGTTTCTGAAGGTAGATACAGTTATCAGCGAATAGCTGATATTCTCCGAGATAGGGTGGCGGAAGTGAGAGATCGTGTTCCTTTGGGTAAACCACAATTCGGACTACACGATGTCTATGACATCGATGCGTCCAAGTCAGAGAATGTGTTGGGGCTGAGGTATCGTCCCTTGGAAGACTCGATAGTCGACGCGGCAAAGTCTCTTCTGAAGCTGGAGCAGGCGAATTGATATTGTACTACATTATTCTGAGTTTCGCTTATATTATTTCCTTATGCACCAACAGGATTCATTGACTTTCGGCACGCTCTAGGATAGACCAGGTCCTACAGATGCAAGGCTTGGTGTACAGGGACTTGAAGCAATTACCAATTCGGCGGCTGGGACACTGGATTCTACACGTAGAAATACACACCGTACTGTCCCAGGCGATCTTCTGTAGAACGGATACAAGTATGATTTGGTATCGCACTTCGAGCGGTCGCCACTACCGATATTTCAATCTATCTAGAATATTTAGCGCCTCGCCTTCCATACTCCGTACCTCGCATGTTATCTCAGCAGACTCAGACCTTCTGACGAGGAAACGGTCTGTATGAGACTTCGCTTAGATTTATGCAAATCCTGGTCTAATCAGAGCGCAGGCCACAGTTTCCTTGTTAGAGGGTCTGAGTTCAGATAGTTGATCTTTCTTAGAAATGAATCTCTGCTTCTCTGTGGGAGGTATATCCTCTTTCACCTTTGGTACAGAAACAAAATATACTGTACAATAGTAGCCATACCCGATACTATCCGAACACTGTGCTCCATTAAGGTAGCCCAGCGCAACAAGAACAAGATGGCGGGCAAACTTATGAGCCGGCCAGTGGTGTCGCAATATGCACACGCCGCGACACTCATGGGGATCGACCTGGCTCCTGCAGGTAGTCGATAGCATACAACAGGTCGATTGATTTGCGCGAGATATGGCAGAGGCATTAGGTAAGGCGTCCTGGTCATGGTTGTGAAGGGCGCTATAGAGCTCCTGCTGAATAGGCTCGCTCTGAAGTATCTATTATTCCTTCTCCAGGTGAGAGTTTAGGGATACTGGAGTGTCTTCCATTGTTGTTGGATAGAGTGGACCGTCACTTAGCAGCGTATGAAGGAAGATAATGGCCGTATTGCATGGGGTGGAACGCTGTGAGAATGTTCACTAGATAATGAGTCCCTCGAAATCAACCAAGGCTGAGCCAATGGGACACTAAAGTCCGGACTGAGTCTCCTTGAGCGCTCAGTTTGGGCTGCTTCATGGAATCTGGAGATGACCTGAACTTCAGGACTTCATCTATAGGCATATTTACGTCTTACGTCGGCACGTCTAAACCCCTGATGGTCTAGTTGGATATGACGTCTGACTGTAATGGGATTTCTTACCTTGTAATCAGAAGGTCGCTGGCTCGATTCCGGCTCGGGGGACGACTATTTTTTGTTTTTGAGGTGGCTCATCTGTCTATGTGCAAAGTGTAGTTGATTCGAATCCCCCAGCTACCAAACCTATTTGTAGGGCCTCATTGGAGGCGGGATTGGCTAAATATATGCCCGGTACTAGAAAAAAGGTTGGAGGTCTTGAGCAAAGGGCCAACATTTATCTCTCCCCTTCCCTGTCTCTATGCTAAGTGTGATAGAAGCGTTGTATAGCTTTTTTCGGCACCGTGATTGATATTTCTACTCATGTAGGACGACTGTATGCCCTTGACTGGCTGTTTTTGTTTCTCCAGAGTCCAGTTAGAGATGTATTCACTATTGACGTATATAGGACAACTTTATAGCATTCAGTCACAATCACAGACCTATCCAGTCGTGACTCGGAACATGTTTTACAGCAGTGGCTATCTGACAGCAATACATGTCTTCTATGATAGTACAATATAATACACGCTGATCGATGTATTGATAAATGCAAGTCTAAGCCTTCGCCGGCCGAACCATGTAGATCTGTACGAATTCCTCCGTGATCTCATTTGATCCCACTACCTGGAATCCCTTCTTTTCGTACAAGGGCTTGCCAGCCGCAGTCGCTGTTAGAAAAGTGGGCTTACGGTCAATATCAGCCTCCTCCAGCCCCCAGCCCAGAAGTTGACTGCCTATGCCCCGACCACCAAAGTTTGGGTGAGTCGCGAGCATATCCAGTGCTGTTGCCATTGATACTTAGTATATCTATAAGAGAGAGTTTGGGATAAAGGTACATACACAAATAGGGGGTTGATCCCATAAGCTCCTCCTCTTTCTCATGCATCGCGTTGAAATGCTTCCTACGAAGTGCCGTGTCACCACTTTTCGGCCACAGAACTTTCTTTTCTTTCTCTGCATTTTCACCCGGCGAGGGCAATTCAGTAGAAGGAAGCTTCCACTGTGCAAATCCAACGACATCACCGGTCGTCGTATCCACCGCCTTAATGAGCACTGAGCCAGTGGGATTCACATATTGGCCGTTACTGACGCGGTTGAATTTGGCGGCGAGCCAATCCCGGACATCCGGTGTTGGAGGGAGGATGCGACGGTCGAAGTCGGTGTTGAATGCGGCGAAGAAAATGTCAGCTAGGACTGCTCCATCATCGGAGGCAGCCGTCAGGATTTCAATTGGCATTTTTGGTATTGCTTCTGTTGGTGAGCATCGAGGGCGTGCCATCTGGAAGATTTTCACCGTCCGTACGTCATTGAAGTGAAAGTGGGTCGCCCGCTTGTTGCCTAGTTAAAAAGAATGGTTCCAAGTGTAGAGATGAAAACAATTGAAGTCTGTGTATTCGGTTTCTTCCTTTTTTTTCCTTATCCCTTTCTTCAGTTTTCTTTTTTTCCTTTTTCTTCGATGGGTGATATGCGGTTGCTCTGCTGCGGTGCCAAGGCAATTGCCCTAAGTTTGCTACCAAAACAACAGTTTAATTTAATCCATGAACCATGACACCATTTGAATGTGCGTCATGAAGAGGTCTTCACTCTAGCCAATGATTTAAGTACAGTAAGGAACAAATTGCAGCCCTAATGGATGGCTTAGTGCGTCTAAGTCAATGTCAAATTGGATTGGAAGACAATAGATCATTCCTCATAGCACGACAAAAGCGACAAGTTTTGGGGATACATTGACGGATTAAACGGGCACCTTGAGCGTTAGACAAGCTCAATTGAGAGTTTGCATTGTGGCTCATGATTCTCAAGCGAATACAATGCATATTGTTACTGCTATTCCCATAGGAGTAGGGAAGCCAGTGAATCGACCGGGGATACCTCCCTTCGGCTAAATTCTTTGGCGACCAGATGCGCTCGGACTATGGGAAATATAACCTCTCATGTTAGGAAGAAAGCAGTAAACTGTGATTCTACAAGATTGCTCACCCATTGAATCACTTACCTTCGAGAAATATCGATAGCCCCAATCATGAACAAACATACCTCCGACACCAAAGCCCTCCTGAGGGATTCCTACAAGCATGGCAGCTCTTTCTTCATTACAGAGTCGCAGAAGAATCTACAAACGTTGAAAACATATCTGCTGGGAGCCCCACTCAGAAACTCTTTGGCACCTCTCCTACACAATACCTTATTCTCCTTGTCAGGCACAACCTGCACATACGAAACAATCGAAACAGACAACAAAGCCAGGCTCTTAGAGCTACTCGCAAAATCAGACACTCTTGGTACGGCCGTGACCATGCCCCTCAAAGTCTGCTCTATGGACTTGGTGGACGCGGTAACGGATGAGGCACGATCCATCGGCGCCATTAACACTGTCTTTATCCGGCGTGATGATAACGGTTGCCCACGCCTGATCGGGACTAACACGGACTGCATTGGAGTGAAAGAATCATTTCTGCAGAACATTGACCGCATGGATCTTGCTTTTGGCTCCACTCAACCTGGTCTAGTGATTGGGGGCGGGGGTGCATGTCGCTCTGCGGTTTACGCTCTGAATTTCTTTCTGGGAGTCAAGACAATATACCTCGTGAACAGGTTGAAGGAGGAGGTAGATGATATCATAGACTCATTCCGGCGGGTACCAGGTTTCACGGCGGAGCTTCGGTTTGTCGATACGGTGGAATTCGCAGGAGAGCTCTCCAGACCTTACTTGGTGGTTGGTACCATTCCTGACCGGGAACCCAAGACAGAGGCGGAGATTCTCACAAAGAGGATTGTGGAAACTTTGATGGGATGTGAGGCAGGTCCACGGAAGAACCAGGGAGTCGTATTGGAAATGTGTTACCATCCTCGCGTGCAAACTTCGTTTTATCAGCTCGCGGAGAGAAATGGCTGGCGAGTCATTCCTGGGACAGAGGCGATGATTTGGCAGGGAGTTGCGCAGCATATTCTGTGGACCGAGAAGGACCAAGTCTTTGATGAAGCATCTACGCTGTCTACCATACGTGGTGAAATCAGGGATGCTCTGACGTGGAGGAACTAGGGAAAGCGTCCGGACTTTTAGGTTCCCTTAACAAGAACCCATACTGCCTTTATACCAGATTGCATCAATATCTACCAATAGATCTTACATGTAGGCACAACGTTAGAAAGAACGTAACCTCTCTCAGTGCGCAGTTCGTGGGTGACCTTACACACCTACCTCTCTGACTTTGCACCGCTGCTATTCATCTATCAGAATACCTAATACTGGAAATCGAAATACCTAGACACGCCCAAGTAACCGTCCTCGGCGCCATGGTTAGTTCTATATTCCTATCGGCTCAATCAATACCCGACGGTTCAGTCCACAACCGTACACTCAGCACCTCACAATGTATAATATACACCCTACACCCTTGTCCATACCCCAAACACCAAGCCAAGAACCCCTTTCCAAATCCAAAATGCCCTCTATCCTCCTCCTGAACGGCCCAAACCTCAACCTCCTGGGCACCCGCGAACCCCACCTCTACGGAACAACAACCCTCAACGACGTCGAAACAGCCGCCAAAGAACTCGCCGCTAACTACGACGCGGAAGTGGAATGTCTCCAATCAAACCATGAGGGTGTGCTGATTGACCGCATCCATGAAGCAAGAGGAAAAGTGCAGGCGGTTGTCATCAATCCGGGTGCCTTTACGCACACCAGTGTCGCGCTGCGAGATGCATTGCTTGGTGTCGGGCTTCCTTTTATCGAGGTCCATATTACCAATGTTCATGCACGGGAACCGTTTCGGCATCATAGCTATTTGTCGGATAAGGCGGCGGCTGTTATTATTGGGCTGGGAACTTTCGGGTATCAGGTTGCGGTGAAGCATGCGTTGGAGAATTTGGTTGGGGTCGGTGAGAGGAAGTGATTGGTAGGGTTAGGGAGATTTTCTGCTTGTATAGATGAGTATAGCTGTTTGGGTGGAGCTTGGGGTTGGGAGGAACCATTCGATGCTTGTATATATGGCTTCATTCGAGAAAAGGGGTACCATATTGCTGTCTCGTCGAGACGAGGCTTATAATGGGTAGCTACCAAACACCGATTGAGGTATCTTAACATAATGTGCTCTTCTGGAATTAGTGATATCATATCTATCTAGTACAGGTAGATCTTCAGGCAAGAACATGCGGATATAATATGGTGGGCTTTGCCTCAGCGTGAGAATCACGGATACACCTAGCTAATACATCATAGCCATCCGTATCCTCCTGTAACGATCAAACACCCCTATCTCGAATCGACTGCTGAATGGCACGTCTCATGACATGAACTGGCGCTGGTCGATTTGTAAAGAGCTCATACTGCGCAATACCCTGCTCGACTAAGACGGACAGGCCATCAACGATGATCCAGCCTCGTGATACATGTTCCCTCATCGACTTTATTAGGCGCGTTTCCAGGGGGTCATAGGCAACCTACAGCTATTAGTATAAGATATTCTGCTAATTGGGCAAAGTCCTCACCTCAACAAAGACTCCGCCGGTTTTGCTTTGTAACCATTGGTCGGCAATGCGCAAAGCACTTGATGATTCAATATCGCACCTCTGCCCAGGAATACAGGACACAATGATTGTGGGTTGGCGAAGGTGAGCTGGCCACGGGTCATCCGGTGATGACAGTATGGTCAGATGTAAAGGGGCCTTATTCTTTGATTCCACCCAGTCACGATAGTAGTCAACAAGACGTTGAGCATTAGAAAGGGTCCGGTTATAGACACATATGTGCCTCACACCAAGCTGGTAGCTCGCGTATATCGCGGCATGGGCCATGCCGCCAGCACCGATGATCAGGGCAGTTGATCCATCACGGATGGCATTTGCTGGGGAAAGGTGCTTATAGATGCAATCTTGGATTCCAAGGTAGTCCGTGTTATAGCCTTTGCGAATGACTTTGCGTACTCCATTCGGCTGGTACTCACGATGAAGGACCACTGTATTCACGGCGTTGATATCCAGGGCGTCTGGGCTGATCTCGTCCAGGTACGGAAGAACTTCAGTTTTGTAGGGAAGCGTTACCGCCACACCTCCATAGCTCTCGTCGTCCAAGAATTCGCGAATATCAGATAGCCTTTCTCGTTCTGCTGTGCCATATGTATAGGGTAGTCCACACGCAGCGTAGGCCGCGTTGTGCATCGCCGGTGACAGAGTGTGCGATAGTTGTTGCCCAAAAATACCGAATTTCTTCTTGCGACGTAGGAAGCATGCTGACACGGCCATCTCCGCTTCCCGCAAGGTAACACCTGTCGATCTCATGGTTTCCAGCACTACCGGCGACAAGGTTGGATTCAAACAAACAGAGGTGCGCCCAAAGAGCCCCGTGTCGTATGCGATGGTGGGTATGAGAGAGTCTCTGGCGAGACTGTGTGAAAAAGGCATACCGGGAAAATTGTCTCCGGGTGCTGTTGATTCGCCGGTTATCTGGAATGCGTCGAAACCAATACCTTGCGCTTTATGACGGAGGGCGACAAGCTCGGGGAGTGTTTCACTCTTCGCTAAAGAACATTCCTGGTGATAGGTGGCTATGGCCTTGGTATAACCCTTGCCAGCAACTACCTCCTGCGCCAGGTCATCCCCACAAGCTAAGGAGCAAGTGATAGCATCCGGTATAGTGCGTAAGATCATCCCCAAGAGCTTGCGATAGCTCTTTATATCCGGCACAGAGGATGGAATGATGTCTACGATCACCAGGGCCCGTGAGTGCCTCCTAAGCATGGCTACAGCTCTTGCGACTGCCTCAGATGGCCTTCTGCCCTGGAGATCTAAAAGCTCAACCTTCAGGTTTATTGCATCCGCCCCATTGTCGATCTCATCATAAGTTTTGAGCTGTCCCTCTAAGCAAGCCATTGGCAGCTGCAAAGCATATGTGTACGACGCAGAGAAGGGATCCGCTGAATAACGAGTTCGGTGTTCACGACCCCAGATCCGATGGAGAAACCTTACGAACGTTCTCTCTGTCTCTTTCAACTTGAGATACGCAGGTAGTGCCGAGTGAGACTCGTCGGTCGAGCCTTCTGTGACGTTGTAAAATTCCAGGCTGGAACAGGATTCAAAGAATGCATTTCCAGCCTCCCACATGCGCTCGAACTTGTCCTGGCTAGTAGCGATAAGCTGCTGCAAATCGCTTCGATCTCGACGGATGTACAGGACTGGGTGACAAGAAGCGAACTCCTCCAATAATACTTGCTGTTGTCTGCTTGCCAGCCAACCGAGTCCAACGATCACACATCCTTTTCGATGTTCAGTTAAAATCTCCTCGGTCACTTCTAGCTCACATTTGCGATATTGTTCAGACCCATGTGCAGCAATGTAGCCATGCGGAGGCATACCATGCCTTTGTTGGAAAAAAGCGACAAAGTCAACAAGCCGTCGGCGCAACGCCACAGCTGCCATGATCCCTAGGGTTTTCTTGCCCGCCCCGGGAAATCCGACCAGCGCCAGGCTAGCGTCCGAACTATATCGTCGAGAAGACGATGGGAGTCCATTGTGGTGCGCATTGCTACTAGATACGTGAAAGCTCATCGTCAGTGCGCATATGTTCAGAAAGAATCACATTGTTTGAACCCATACACAGCGAGATCGTTTGGATCTTGATGTCAGAGTTCCGAATGCTCCATCGGTTAATTCCATAGCCGATCACGTGCGTCCGCCCATGTCCTCGTTGGATATACGACGATGACCTCAACTACTAGCGAGTATACCATGCTGACGGTCTCAGTCCAGCATATTTGAAGAGATGCCAAGATCTCATTCAAACAAGCGTCAGCGGATTAGTCGCGCTTGTGACCAGTGTCGTCGCCGTAAATCCAAATGCGACGGAGAGCAACCAGAGTGTGCGATCTGCCGCCAGGCGGGCCGGCGATGCACATACCAGGACAACGGTCGACGGCGCGGATTGCAAACTGGCTACGTCAAGGCCCTTGAGACTGTTCTGGGAATCGTTTTCCAGCAAATCCCTGACAGTGAAAACGCAGTTCAAAGCTTTCTTCGTGACCCTCAACATCACGGCGGCTTTTTCGCCACTGAATTGGCAGAAAGGTGTACGGCGACCTGGCGCAATTCCAAAGTTGCCAAAGGCGTGAGTCGCCTATTAGCATCTGAATCACAAGACGAAATATACGACCCTCTCGGTGATGACGATGACCGCCAATGGGAATCTTGCGACACACATAGTCCGGAGCGGACGACCCAGAATCCAATGAATGTCTCGAATGCTGATACGGACTCTATCCCACCTCCACCTCCATCACATCCAGCTGCATCCAATGACATTCTAAGCTTGCCATTCCCAGACGACGTGGCGGAGCTGGTGGAGTTCTACTTTGTTCACATTCAATGCTGGTTCCCTATCCTGGACCGACGTGAGATCCTGAGGACTATGCACGGTGACACTTCTTCAAAGAATCATGACGCAGGCTATCCATTAGTCCTATGGGCTATTATTGCATATGTACAACTGATGCGAGAAGGAGCAAGCTTAGAGACTTGTTCCGAACCGAGACAGATAGAAACCTCCATACGCTTGCGCCTGATGCTGGATTTCAACAATCTAGAATTGAGTCACGTCCAGACCCTCCTCATTGTGGCTCTCCTGAATGTTGGTTGTGGAAACCTAAATCAAGCCTGGGTGCTCATCGGTCAAGCTATGAGGGTTGTCATTACCCTCCCCGAAACGGCGAGAAAAACGAGATACTCACACGTTTTTCAAGGCTGTGTGTTTCTTGATAACATGGTTTCTGCACTTCTCGAAAGGACTCCGTGTCTCTCTTTGGAGGAACAGAGTGAAAATCAACCCGTCGCGGAGGACGATCTGGAGGAATGGGAGACATGGACAGCTCCTGGTCAAGCCTCGAGCCAAAGAGCTACTCAAAAGGGGCCATTGCGAGCCTTAAGCATGTTTAATATGGCCCATCAACTCATGCAGTTACTGACCCGAGTCTTGTACTGTCCACCCCGACAAGAGGCCATACAACACATTGTAGCCAAGCTAAGAGACTGGCAATCAATTCTTTCAACACGCTGCCCATATCCGCCGCGCCACTCACCTAACCCTCCACTGCTGAATTTACACCTCACATCAGTCTTTGTTACGTTGTGCTTGGTTAGCAAATGTAACTTTGACGATGTGACCATTACCGACATGGCACTCCATGGACTACGAACGTGCCTCGATTTGCTTCATGATTACATTGAGATCACAGGCGAAACGAAATCTTCTCCACTTCTGTATTGGTTCTTTTTCCAGGCACAACGATGTTTACGCACAAGTTGCCTGATTAGCGGTTGTGGTGAGGAGGATGTGTTGCAGAAGCGTTGCGGCCAGCTCATGGGTAAACTGAAATTGGCCAGTCCTACGAGTTTCAACAGATCCTATACAAGCCACACGCGACCGGGCTGGAATGTAGAGGACATGGACCATCTGCTTCCTGGGACGCACGCCCTGCACCATGCATTTACTGCGCACATACCGGCTAACATGCCTCATGGTCATGCAACTACCCCCATTATCAGTCCTACCACCATTCGTAATCCTTCGAGCTACCCGATCTCTGGCCTCTCTGACACACCTGAATTGACAGTAGCACCTACTATCCCTACCCCGGTTTCCCCCATTCATCGACAAACGCCGCATCTTCTGGATGAAACCGGAAACTTTGACGCTTTGTTTGAGGAGATGATTGCTTCCATTACGCCGATGAGGTATGCTGCAAGCTATCCAGGACACCGTCAGTTTCAGTCCATGCTAACACTTTACAGCCACGAACCTACATTTGCACATAACCTGGGCTTCCATGCCGGGAACCTGGTAACAGACTTTGTTGCCGAGCTGCAACAACCAACTCACGATTGACACTCATCTGTAATCCTTGATTATGAGAATGCAACTAGGAAATATCGTCTGAAATAATAGATACACAACGAGCCATCCTAGAGATCCAGCTCCTCCGCCAGCCTCTTCCAAGCTTTAATGCCCCGTTGTGCATGTGTCTCTGGCACTGTCGAATCTGGATCGGCCATCGACCTCGAAAACAACTCCATTGACACCCACCCTTCAAAGCCAAGACCTTTCAAGAATGCTTCAGCTACCTGTACTACTGGGAGATAACCACCGCGCTCTTGCTCATAGAGGAACAGTCTGGCATTGCGACTCCAGCTCATCCGCGCCGGCTGTCCTTCGACATAAAAAGGATGGCCCTCGATCAACGGCTGTTGCATTCTTTCTGCGTCGACAACCTGCACGTAAAACACCTTGTTCACATCGACCGTCCGAACAAGGTTCTCTAATGACGTAGCCAATGCCGCGTCTGCATTTGTTGTCTTACCAGAGATACTGGCAGGGTCGGCCCATACCCGTCCGGCGATGTTGAAGGTGTCCAGACAACACCCGAAATTAGGCCGGTCCACGCGCCGAACCACCTCCCACAAACTCTCCCACGTTGAAATGAAAGTACCCCAGGCGAGATTCTCATATGCAAATCGGACGACAGGCTCCTCTTTCAGTCCCAGGTCTGCGACTTCGATCATGTCGGAAACAATCAAATCCAGATCACCCGATATTCCGTCGGCTTGAAAGTTAGAAGGTATTTGGATGATATCGGTGCCCAGAATCTTGACTATGACAAACCACAGCTTAAGGCGCTCGATCTTTTCCTGGTGCTTGGCTCGATCCGTTAAGCCTTCATAGAACAAGAATGGTTGCATTCCAATCACTTTAAGGCCATGGTGGTCGCAGATTGCTCTCGTTTCTTGAGCGGCAGAAAGTAAGGTTGACTCAGTAACGGGCCCTTTTTCTTTAGCGAGATATTCCAAATCTTCGTAAAATATTTCGACACCTTTAAATCCTGCTTTCGCTGCCTGGGCGAGCTTTTCGGGGAGAGAATGTACCCAGGCTCTTCCCAAGGACATGGATGCGATTGCTGGCTCACAAGGCATTTTGGCGTATCAACAACGAGGTACAACGACAGGATACGTGCAGAACAATAAGCAGTCCACAATTATAAAGGAAACTGAAAAGGATGGATACTATGGTTCGAGCCACTGGTCCTGTACATATATTAAGTGGTAACGGCACTATTCTTAACCGAACTTGAAGAATCGGAAGAATGTCCGATCATCTATCTAAAAAATGCATAATTCCCCAAGGAAACCTCCCCAATTTAGAAATTGATCGCCGGACTTTCCTCGGCCGCCTTGCGAAGCACATTCCAGGCCTCATTCACAGGGATTCTACTACTTTCTTCCTCGCCGCACCATAGTCGATACTGCTCATGGATCTGGTGGCCGATGATCTCGGTTCCCTCAACGGTCCTCCAGCCGTTTGCCTTTCCAGCTTGCAGGATGCGCGTATTTCGTGGCTTGAAGCACATATCGAGTAGAACACCCTTCTCTTGAGGGGTTGACAAGAATGATCCGATGATTTGGTGAACCTGAAGTTCATCTGGGGTGCTGGGTTCGGCATCCGGAACAGTCCCCACGATGTAATACGGCGATGGAAGAGTAGTGACCTGCTCGGCTCGCTCGACGTAAATTATTTCCAAGCCATCGCCATACACCTGTTTTGCTTCGTCCAAGAGGACGTTGACTTCATCGCGGTCTCGATTCACCAGATAGATCTGACGGCACTCCAGTTGGTCGTGCAGGGTGAATATTGCCGCCCGCGCCGCTCCTCCAGCGCCAATGAGCACAGCCGGCTTTCCCCTGCCTGCTGCGCTCGCTCCCAGTAAGCAACCCTTAATTCCTCGCCAGTCTGTATTGGTACCTCTTAGCTTTCCGTCAGACGTCCGGTATACGTTGTTGCACGCCCCCAGCCGGATGGCGTATTCGTCCAGACCGTCCAGGTGGTCCATGATGGTGCGCTTGTAAGGCATGGTCACCACTCCACCGGCGAAGTCCGATCGTCGAAATAGTTGCACTGCGTCTTCAACTGTCGGACACTCTTTCGCCAGGAATGTCCAGTCATGACCTAGTGCTTTTGCGATGTAGTTATGCATGGGTGGAGCGATAGAGTGGGTCACTCCAACGCCAACGAGGTATGCATAGGCACGGGGATCTGTTTCTGAGGGCATTATTATGGAAGACGCAAATGAAGTGATGCTGAACTGATAGAGGCGGTGATTTCCGTGTAGATTAATGTGTGTTGTGGTAGACGCCACCATATCTTCTTAAGCACAATAGATCGGCTGTGAACACAGCGATCCGGGGAGGATTTACCCGACTACCTGGACGTCGATGCGTGTTGGTCCCCGGAAGTATGGCTCCGCAGGTGTAATTATTTAGGACTGTCTCTTTGCGCTGGTTGACGTCCTTCTCTAGAATTTCATAAAGCTTCCCTTACTATTTACAAAACATATCTTCCTTCAAAATGCCCGACCTCCACTCTCTTCCCGCTGGCACACGGCCAGAACATGCCATCCGCAACAACGGGCCACCCCAACTGGCCCTGGAGCGCTACATGCTCCGCGAGCTAGCAGAGGGATGGCCATGCTATCGCGACGCGTGCGAATGGGAAAACCTACGCTCCATTTTCCACCCGGAGGCACACATCTACACGACGTGGACCGGGTTAACCCACCATCTCAAATTCATCGAAGCCTCGCAAGCGGGAATGGACAAGGGAGCCTTCATCATGCACCGAATCCATGGAAGCACAACAGATATCGACCCGAATGCCACCCGTGCCGTAACAAAGATGAAGGCAACCATCACGCAGCGGTTTAGCGGCGTCAGCTGTGTATCCGGCGGGACATGTGAGGCTGATGCGGAAAGTGACTCTCGGTTTATCTTTTTCTGGGAAAAGATGACGGATCCGGCCTATCCTGACCTGCAGGGACAGTGGCGGGCTCGGTTTGTCCGGCACTGGTATGAGAAGGATAAGTTGATTCCTGTTAATCCGGGGCGTGTCCCGGTTCTGGATGAGGAGAGATTGCAGAAGTATCCTCCTGGATATAGGTATTTGGCTTATATGCAGGAGGAAACTATGGGTGTGAAGGTGCTCTTGGATTTACCTGGTCACCGCAGGGAAGGGTCGACTATCAATGGGCAAAAGCATGATTTGCTCTATTTCCAGGCCCGGGATTGGATGGAGGGAAAGGATGTTGACTGGTAAATGTACGTCGTACGCTGTTAGGCTTGGTTAAGGAATTTGGACTTCTATCAAATATCTTTGCATAGTAGTAAAACACCAATGTGACCCTCATTTGCTAGACCTTTAACTCATTCAGAGCGTGCACCTGAGATACAAAATGCGTGTATGGTATAGCATACCGTTACCGAAGGGCTACGCGCCATGTCTGACAGCAGATTAAAGAGACATATCTGAGCCACAATAGAAAGATACTCGCTAAATTCACGTCATTATTCTACCGATTCATATGGAAGTTTGGTCCACACGTCTATTGTAATCTCTTAGTTGCATTTTATATTACAATGACGAGGCCACACCGGCCTTGCTTCCTGTAGCAGCCTCCACAGCATTCCTCATAACGGCCTCCGGTGCATCCAACCCGGTCCACAAGCGAAACTGCTCAAAACCCTGTCGAAGAAGTACCTCTACCCCATCTGCCGTAATCCATCTGGGGTTCTCCTTCGCCACAGCCAGCAGATTGGTCACTCTTGGCTTATATGCCATCTCAATGCAGAGACCCCTCTCGTTTCCAAACAAGCCCTTGAACGACTCCTGCGACATAGCGTCCCCGGGAACAGTCCCAATAATAACATCCGGAGCTTCCGGCAGCGCCGATGGAAACTTGACCGGTATAACCGGGCATAGATCCTCAAAATCCCGCGCAATCTGCTCCGCCTTAGCCAGCGTCCGATTCCCAACGTAAATCCGCTCAATTCCAGCTTGTGCCATCGCATAAACACCTGCTCTCGCTGCGCCTCCAGCCCCAATGACCAGTCCAACTTGCTTAGCCTCCCCAGCGGCATGTTCCTTGATCAGGGAATAAAGACCCGACCAATCCGTGTTATCGCCATGAATTTCACGTTTCGATGTTCCATCTCCAGTGTCAACGAACCGAGCAATGAGGGTATTGATTGCCCCAAGGCGAGTAGCAGAATCAGCGACCTGGGTACAGAACTCCCCGGCACTCAGCTTATGGGGCATTGTCACGCTGGAGCCGCCGAAGGCTGGTTCGTCGATTATGGACTTGACGTCTTGGAGACTGTTGCATTCTTTGATATCGTATCGGTGTGGAAGGCCGTAGTGCGCGAAGGCGGCATTGTGGATTGTGGGTGAGAGACTTTGGGATATTCCCTGGCCGAAGATGTGGTAGTGTTGTGGCGTTGTGGTTGTCATTTTGTTCTGTCAGTAGCAATTGTTGTTGTATTGTAGAGATGAATGAGAAGCTCTACTGTTGCCTATACATGAGCTCATTTAACTATCGGATAAATTATGCGTCGATTCCATATCCGTACATCTTCGGCTATATCTATAGCCTAATGTTCGGCAACGGTATCCGGCCGGACCAGACCAAACTCAACTTATACTTAGTCAAATGCTATTCACGGGCATATACATATGGTAAGCCTTAGAATGCGCGGAAATACTACCGATAGTGGAGAATGACCTTCGAGAGTGATTAAACCTTACTGGGGGGTTTGTTTCCCTAGCCATGAATCTGTTTGCCATCATGCGAATTGAATATGTTACACCCTTTCAATACACAGACCCTCGGCTTTCGTCTGCCCTCAATCTACAGTCACCACTGCTGCGGTACCTCCCTCATACTATTCCATAAAAGATGGAAGAGCAGTTGATTACTTACAAAAAGAGACTAGATGTTCATTCATATTGCTGAAGGATCAAAGGACAACCATAATAAGATTGTCTGGAAGAAACCTGCGCTGCTTGCTGCCGACTAGATACAACGATGGCCGTGAGAGCAAACATAGCAATGAGTGTAATGCTGGCATTTGCCTGGAACCCCAGGGTAAACACAGAAGGGATTGCCACAACTGCGGGCTGCTTCAAAGACCTTAGATACATCATTTTCCGACCACGCCTTTCTCGGCCAAGAGATTTTCGAAAAGCTCCATGGACTTCATTCGCTCGTCAATTTCTTTGCTAAGATGGTCCCCGATGTAACCAAATATCGCATCCTTAGGCCCGTTGATGGTGTAGCCTTCGTCCACGGTCTCGAGATCGACATCTGGGTGGGAGGCAGTAAATTCTCGAAGATTGTTTTCGGTGTCCAGGACGATTGCACCTTCAAGGAGAGGAGTGTTAAAGCGAGTGGTGGTTGCGTAGGTTGTAGCGGCTATGCTGAGAAGAACCAGCCTGCGAACGACGGCAGAGAAGATTCTCAAGAGGTAAGACAAGAAGCGGAAAAAGAACGATGAGTGAGTGATAAACGGGCTTTGTTCTGGGGAGGACAGGCGAGTTGAATAATAGTGATAAACTGACACAGACAATTAAAATGCTGCGAGTTGATTTTCCACCTCATCACACCGCATGAGGTTACATCCCACAGCCCCATAAGCAGGGACATAACCCCTGTCCCTAGGATCACGCCAGACCATCTCCGACTAAACCGCATACTCATCGGTCAGCTTCTCACCCGCGGCAATTTTCGCTTCCAACTCGGCGTTTCTGCGGTCGATTTCCTCACACAATGCATCCGATGCCACGGCGATGACAGTGCCATCGGGATCCTTGGCGTAGTGGCCGTTATTTTCGGGATAGAAAATGGCATGCGGGAATGTCTTTTGGACAAAGGCCGCTCCGTCGAGTGTGGTCACGATGAGGGCACCATCGGGGATTGGGTCCTTGTAGCGAGTGATGGACATCATTGTGCCTTTTTTTCACCGCAGAGGGAGAGATTGTGGGCAAGGGAGGGATGGATAGACAATGGAAGAGGGGACGACCAAGATGAATGCATCGATAGTATTTATAATCCAGCGCTGCACCCATGCATGTGACGTGATTGTAATGGAAGTCCCGGCAGTCTTCCGGTTGGCTACGTTTGAGGTGTCCGAGAAGAGTGATTCGTTGATCACAATCCGGACCGTTGCCTATAATCAATTGCCAGGAGGTATCAAAGACTCTTAGTATATTATTATTGCATGGTATTGTACTGAGTACTGTTCTAAGCTCCTATCTTCAACATTTTGCACATGCATTGTCAAGAAAAGCCTACGATTGCCGGAATGTAATGGGCTATTTCTTCCCCGATGACGGCGCACTTCGATTATGCTGCATATGGGCATTGACCAAGTGACCGGCCGCCAGGGCGGAGCAGGTACTTAGTTCTCCTGCCAGCACGGCCGCGGCGATGATCCGGGCCAAGCGGCGGGCATTCCCACCAGGGTCGGTGGGATGGGCGCCGCGGACTCCCAGCAAGTCCAACATGGCCCCCTGGGCTTCAAGGATGGTGCCTCCACCGATGGTTCCAACCTCCATCGAGGGCATGGAGACGGCGATGTGCAGGTTTCCGTCGATCCTAGAACATTCCATATTCGTATAATTGATACCATATTGAAGGGAAGCAGAGAGGTAAGAAAATAAAGGGGGACCTACTTCTTCATCGTCGTGATACAGCTGCTGCTCTCCACATTCTGGGCGGGATCCTGTCCGGTAGCCAAGAACACGGCCTGAACCAGGTTGGATGCATGGGCGTTGAATCCACCCATACTGCCCGGCATAGCGCTACCCACCAGGTTCTTAGCTGTATTTAGCTCAACCAGCGCATCGACTTCGGTCTTCAGAACCTTCCGGACGGTATCGGCGGGGATAGTAGCTTCAGCGATGATTGACTTGCCGCGACCACTGATCCAGTTGATAGCAGCAGATTTCTTGTCAGCGCAAAAGTTACCAGACAGCGTAATAGTGTTCATATCGGGGAACCCATGGGCGGTCATCACCTGTAAAGCCTTCTCCACGCCTTTGGAGATCATGTTCATACCCATGGCGTCGCCGGTCGTGGTGCGGAACCGGATATAGAGGTAGGTGCCGGCCTGGGCCACCATCAGAGTCTGCAGACGGGCGAACCGGCTGGTGGTGTTGAAGGCGTCGGTCAGGACCTGATGGCCGACGGGGGACTCCACCCAGCGCTGAGCTTCGGCGGCACGTCTGGCTGACGGGAATCCCAGGCAGGGGCCTCGTGCCATCCCGTCACCCTTGAGAATCGTCACGGCACCGCCACCAGCGTTGATTGCCTTGCATCCCCGGCTGGCGCTGGCAACCAGTACACCCTCAGTCGTGGCCATGGGGATGAAATACGCCTGGCCGTCAATCACCATGGGTCCGGCGAGACCCACGGGCAGGGGCAGATATCCGATCACGTTCTCGCAACAGGCACCGTGTACTAGCTCGTAGTTGTAGTTGCGGTAAGGGAGCAGCGAGTTCTTGATACTGCCGCTGAGGTCCCGAGTCGAAGGCGTTCGCGACACGGCGGCCCGGCGGATGCGAACCGCACGGGTGAATGCCTCTAGCCTAGTTGTTGCTGTGCTTGGGGATCCTGCTGAGGTAATGTTCTCTAAGGTCTTCTCCAATCTGTAGCCAGGGATCTTGCCCCGGAGACATAGCTCCGCCAGCTCGTCATCCGTCAGGGAATCCGTCTGGTTTGCTCTGAACAGAGCCTCGATTTCCTCGAAGCTTCGAGAAGGGGGCGTAGGGGCAGATGCAGTACTGAGGCCTGAGGTGGGCGACGAAGAGAGCGCAGATCCAACAAATTCTTTCGGTGCGTCAGGAGAAACATGCCAACGGGCGGCGTGAATCAGGTGATTATCAAGGTAAAGACTAAGAACCAAAGCGCTCATGAGGCAGAGTCGCCCCAGGGGTGTTTTCAGTCCGGCCAGCACGCCGTCAAATCCAGGATGTCTCCCGGCAGGCACACGAAATCCAGAATATTCCATGACATATCGGATCGGCGGTAGCACCGTGACCCGTGTTTCAACTCTGCCGGCCCAAGCAGCCAAATAGATATCGTTCAGGCCGTTGGCAGCCACTTTGAACGGACTGACAGTGGTTGGAGTCAAAGCGGCATTGGTCATGGAACTTCCCATGATGCGGTAAAAGAATGATGACAGCTGGAGTACGTTGAAGAGCACGAACCCGCCGACCATAATCAGCTTCCACCGAGCCACGCTGGTCCGGTTGACCTTATACCCGAAGATCCGTGGCCCACGTTGCGCATCTGCCAGATCTAGGGTGCCGGGGTTCCGGATCCGGGTCACCTCCAACTTGACGCAGAGAATGGTTGTGTAGAAGGTAAAAAGAAGGATGGCGTCGAAGAGCACCATCCATGCAGCCAAAAAGCAGAACTGCCCGAATCGTTCCCGTGGCCGGAGGACCGCTCCCAATGCGAGAGCCCCGACCTCGAGAAGATACGACCGCACAATGGACCACCCATATGTGTTTATCGCGAATAGCATGGTATTGGGGATCATAGGGTGCTGCTGTGACCCACGCTGGAGTTTATTGGATGCGAGGAGGACAGCACGAGTAAAGTGGATCGGCTTCTCAAACCCCACGGTCAAAACCAAGAAGGGAATCCCTTCGGAGAGTAGAGACATGTCGACTGGCACGCCGCAGGCTGTCGTTACCCCGAGTCCGAGCACGAAGGCAAACGTCCCAGAAAGCAGCACGGAGCTGCCAGCCAGAAGCGCGAGCCGAGGTGACGCATTGCTCGGAAGAGAGAGACTAGGGTCATATTCAAAGCGAGGTAGCCTAAGCTGATGATGACCAAATCGACCGTCTCGGCATGTTTGGCCCGGTAAAGGAACGAGAGCCATGAGCCTCCCAACGAACGGGCCAGCGAAAGCCTGCCCTTTCCATGGGGAGACCTAATCGCCCAGCTATGACCCTCCTTATCCGAGGCAACGAACTCCACGGCCTCTAGAAAATCGCTCAATTGGGTGTACGGAACTCGGTACGCCAGCAGGAATTCATTGGAGATTGAGGTGAAGAAGTTGGAGGTCGGTGCGATCGCCTCCGCATCCACAGACTCGGACAGTGTGTTCAGTATGGCAGGGCGGATATTGGTAGAGGTACCGGGGAAAGTGAGAGTGACAAGAGCCCAGTGGTGATCAACCTAATTAGAGAGAAAGCGAGGGCAATGCGGTCACAGTCAGCACGCAAGCAAGCTTTGGGGATCGACGGAACTCAAAAGAAATGTTTCAATCATACTTGGCCATCATTAGTCGTCTTAGACAGGTCGTCTACCTGCCATCTCCACGAGCTTGTCTCGCTAATCCGAAGGCTTCGGCTGCCCCAAAGCAATGACTCGACGTTCAAAGAGGCTGTGTCAGTCTTAGAACCGAGACCTAGATTGGCCGCGCGAAAGGCGCCTTCCAAAATATGGAGATAAGTGGACGTGACTATCAGGGACGTTACCAGCAACGTATGAATGGGATGTTGGCACACTTGGCTGGCTACTGCATGTAATCCCTGGGTGACCCGGTGGTGCACCCAGCCAGACTTTGGCGTCACGGTTGCCGATGCCATTGTTATCGTATCTTTCAACCATCGACAAGGGAGCGAGGAGGTCCGACAGAAGAAGAGGAGAGTGGGCGTGTGGGAAAAGAGAGCGAGAAAAGACTGCGTTGGCTCAGGGAACAAAGAAACCCCTGTACTACTACCGAACTTTCATAGCGAATACCATGAATCCTAGTAAATAGGTATGGTACGGTAAGCTAAAGGAATAAGCACTACGCCCGCGCCATGACCGGAACGGGAGGACCCGCTCCGCTAAGAGGTTGTTATTAGAGGATCGCAATGCCCTAATGCATGGCCTACAGTTTCAGGTTGGAAACATGAATGAATTCTTTCTCCATTAACAAGGATAACCCAGAAAAGCCCCAACATGCTCTTGATGCACTATGTCGAGCGATTTCTATGGTACCAATGGGCTTGATATATGTGTATTTTCTGTTTTGTTTACCAGTTCCTGTTTTATCCTTCAACACCCTCGAGTTGTCCAGTCCGATCGAGCAATTGGGGAAAAAAGTGCAGCAGCGTTCTCAGCAAAGAGCATGGTCTCGCTCTTCGTACTACGCTGAATCAGGTCCTGGCCGCGCAGAAACATGTCTTCTTCATACGCACTCAGGGCCTTTTCTAACGCAGTGTCCTTCATTTTCACAAGGTTCACATCGTTACCACATTGCTCGATAATGTGGTCCACTAGCACAACTGCATCATACATGCTGCAGTTAACGCCTTCACCAGCGAAAGGTGTCGAAAGATGCGCCGCATCTCCCAGTAATGTCACTCCAGGAGCCACATTACGGGTCCAACCAACTGACCCAGGTTCCATGCGGTACAACGGCCATGCACGGAACGGGCCCTCAGCAGTCTCGACCAGAGCTTTGAGCTTCGGTGCCCATGTGGCGTAGAAATCATTGGACGACAAGAGGAGCTGTCGGAGAACCTCAGTTTTGCTAGCGGTGTCGGTATCAGTGATAGTACTATATTGACGGTGGCGGTAAAAGTCTTCAGGTACAGGCAACCCAAAGTACACGCGATACGTGCCATTGGAGACCTGCTGTACTGCCATCTTAATTCCGTTGCCCAACGCTGCCATGTTTCCCGGGCCCACCATCTCGGTGGCTATCGCGTAGCTCGGATTGTTATGCGACAGGCTCCCTTCGATGAACATCTTTCCTGAGTATATCGGCTTTGCCGAGGTGAGCTAAGCGGCAGATGGTTAGTGATGCATTCATTTGATCAAAGATGGAGGGATATCCTGTCAACGTACCAGAGGGCGCACCTTGCTCCAAGCCCCATCAGCACCAACAATAAGCCGAAACCCGGTCGTCGAAGTGCCATTCACAAAGTGAATAACACAGCCGTTATCACCAGACGGGATGCGGCCATCTGCCCTCCTCTCAATGGCACTGACGGCATGATCCCAACAAATTTTATGCGCGGGCACTGAGCCGAGTAAAAGCTCGCGCAGTTGGAGACGGTCGATCTCAGGAGCATCATAGCCCTCGCCTATTTGGACAACTGTTTCCCCAGTTGAGTCGACAATACGCAAACCGGATGCCTCCCAGCGGGCGAGTTCCTTGCTGAACTTGTCAAATAAACCGGCACGCTTGAGGGCCAGCTGCCCAGAAGGCCCATGCAAATCGAGAGTTCCTCCTTGCTGCCAGGGGCCGGGTGTCGCCGACTCATCACGCTCGTAGATGACATAGTCCGTGATACCACCCAATTCTAAGAGCCGTGCGAATACGAGACCGCTTGGCCCTGCTCCGATTATTGCGATGGAGGGCTGTGGCTCCATTGCTGCGAACTATGTTGAAGCTCAGCTAATTAGGCCAAAACACTTGAGTAGGAAAATCAGTAAAATATACCCTGGGCATTTAGAATCTGATACTTTGACTTGTTTTATATTGTGCCCTACAATGCATGTCGGCAAGTCCGGCTCGCATCCATCTGATTGGTGGAACTCGGACGCACCTCCGACGGCAGCCAGTCAACCACCAACCTCATGTATATTCATTTAATACCTCGGCGCTTCCATTTCTACTCATTTCATCCTATACAGCAGACCAATCTGTCTCATCGGCTGTGCCGGAACCCTTCGGGTAGTCCCCCCGAAATGGAAGCTAGCAGTCATCGCAGATATTTGCTCGATATGCGGTAAGGGAAAACACCCGACGATAGCTATCGCCACTGATCAGCGCCTAACAGTGTGACTATTGTCGACAAAAAAACTGAAGTATACTCCATCAACCTATTGATATCGCAGGAACCGCTTAACTGATCCTTCTAAGATGCTCCCGCGAGCTTCCTAAATGTAGCTCCTGCAAGCCATGGCCAGGGAGCTGTCACTACTCGAGGGAGATGGCGTCTTCTTCCCAGCCGAGTCCCAGTCGCGTGTGAGATCAACCCACATTTATCTGATCTGAACGCTGTGATTCAACTAATTCGTGAAGAAGGCCAAAGGAACATACTACTATCGAAACTCGACTGCGGCACCTGGAGCTCACAGTCCAACGTTTAACAAACTCTGTCGATCACGCTTTACAAACTATTCTTTCGGTACCCCCGAGACCGATTAACGCTCAAAAGCCAGCTGAACCAAGTCACTCAGTTGCAGTTGCAGCGAATGACTCGAATTCCGACCTATACATTGGGCCATCCCATTCCTTTACTTTCTTACAAGAGACACCAGCTAACATCGATGCGATCCGTCGGCCATCATGCCACGAGACTCGTCAGAGCGCTCGCTCGGAGCTTCAATATCTCTCTAATAGCCTGGGTTCAGCACAAGTAGCTCAAGGCACCATGGAAGATACTATGAGCTTTTACGTTCCCTCGCGGCCGGTGGGATATCGCTTGATAAGCAGTAAGCCGTTCTACTGGGCTTTTCACAATAGAACTGATTGTCATTCTTCGAATAGAGTTCTTGGTGATTGCTGAGGTTGGCGAACCATTCTTTTCTGCTCCAACTGATGATATGATCCGACAGGTTGTTTTCGAGCCGCACAAAGTTCGTGAAAAGGCATGGATTGTCTACTTCAACTACTTATTACTATCCGATATATCAACTGGGGATGATTCCAGCAGCGAGACAGCAAAGCTGCGGCGTAACGTACAGCTAGCGCTTAATGACAGTCGTATTTTCCTTGAACCACGTGAAGCTAATGTCCAGGCGTTGACTATCTTGGCCGCTCATGGTGAAGACTATGCTGCGCCCAACCTGTCGTGGATGCTACTGGGACACGCCTGTCGGCAGGCCGAGGCTCTAGGGTTGCACGCATTGGGTCACCGTTCAGCTGAGTCGAGACAAAAGCAACTTTGCCTTTTTTGGCTTCTTTTTGTCATGGATAAATCGTGCTCTCTTGCATTTGGCCGCCCTGCGTTTCTTCCGACAGCCGTGTATCAGAACGTACCGTTGCCAGACGACGATATTCTGATCAGTTTCCACCTTCGTGATGGTGAGGAAAATGCGCAAAAGGTTTCCAAGTTCGGTGCCCAGCTTTTCAAGAGATCTACGGAACTCTCGAAATTAATAGGACTTGTCTTAGATGTCCTGGCGACAGATGCTTCCTCACCTGCAAAAGGGGATATTCGGGGTAAACTGGATGACTGGTATGAAGACACAAACCAGGTTAGTAATTCCTCATTGATCAGAGCCTTTGAACCTTGAAAGTTCTTACCTCCGAGCTAGGTTCTTACAGACACCATGAACGCTGAATGTGTCTTGGCAAATGCAAGTCACCGCAAGGAGATGGCTCTGGGTATTAATAGCATGAAATTTCACTACCTTCACGTTCTTATCATCCTGCTAAAAGGGGATGAATCAAACTCGTCTCTTCGACTGTCATCTGCTCGTGACGCTGTCTCTCTCTTGAGTTCAATGGTGTCCAATTGGAGTTCGATATACAATGGAGTTGTTTGGTATGAAGTCTATCCCTTTCACCATGCTAAGCCCGTATGTTAATACGATTTGAACAGGCAGCTCCTGTATTATCCCTTCACCCCTTTCTTTGTAATATTTGAAAATATCGTCCATCATACTTGTTGGACCCCTACAGTCGAACAAGATCTGCAGCTGCTATCTACGACTGTAACTTATTACGCGGAAATGCGATCCCAGATGCGTCTACTGGCGACTGTTTGTACCAGACTACAGCGCGTCGCGGCCGTTTTCCTTCAGCTGGCACAAACTTACGTCCGTCAGCACACGTCCGACCCAACAGCAGACAACATGGTAACATCCACAGAAAACTGCAGCACATCGCCATCAGGCGACTACAATATGTCGGCCTACAGTGACCGAGCAATGAACGATTTTGCCCCCGATTCCGCTAAAGATAGTGAGACTCAGCCAAACGTCGACATGGGGGAGCCGGACGTCGCTAGTTACCTAGAATGGCTTCCTGCGACCTGGCTCTCACATGGCCTATCGTTGATGTTGGTCGTCAGAACCTGGCCAGTGGCCACTCTGGTGCCGGCGACAGAGACACTTCCCGTAATCCGCCTCGGAAGACTTTTGATAGTATGTTTGATTGGTTCTCGTGGGATGCCTATTACTCAGGGGTGGAGGAGTGAATACGCTTTACATGAAAAGGCACTGTGGAATGTGCGAAGGTTGATTTGTTGATATATACTAGATCCTAGCATCATATGCTATGCTCATTCTTGACGGTTGGTCTAGCAAGTATGAGCTCCGGACGACACTGATATGCTATAGTTAGCCTCTCTAGGTCTGTATTGAATGTAGCCATAGTAATATCCCAACTTAGAATTTTCTGGCCAAAACCCTATAAGCTTGTATGTCAATTTACCATGGCATTGATTTATATGCCCGTATATTTTCGGTTAAGTCAATACTAGTAGCCGAGTGCTCCACAACGATATCCGCCCAGATGTAAACTACTATCAGACCATTGAGCTCGTGAGCTCCTTCCCTATCTTTAGTTCAAGCTGGTGTAAGTCCCATCTTCTTCGCCATGCGCTCTTGTGCAAAATTGCGCCGATCTTCCAGATCTAAAAGGAACAGATCGGCGTGGCTCCGTCCGGGAAGCACATGCTGGCCAAAGATTTCCCTTCTACTGAGCTCGATAACGTCGGCACCGGGGGCGGGCGCAGCACTAGCAGCAGGGAAAATCACCTAATCAAATAGTATTAGTCTCTTCGGAGCTTGAATCATACTACCATAATAGCGGAATGCCTGCTTTCTTGCACACGGTAAGGCCATCGCCACCTCTACGCCAAACCTCTGCCATTCCCTTTGCTCGATTATTCGAGATCTTCGACCACATAAGGAGAATCACAACATTGACCTCGCTGGATCCATTCAACCAGAGATCCTTGTCACAATGCAACCGCGGCCAGGACTCCGACCACCCGCTTTCAATAACGATCAGGGGTAGATCGCTTGTATCTGGTCTTAAGAATAAATCTGGCTCCTTTGAAGATAACACATATGGACCAGTAAAGGTGTCAAACCCTGGACTCGCTTATTAGCATATTCTGAATAGAGATGTATGAAATCAACATACTGGTGCCAACGCCCATGTCCAATAGCCTATCTTCTGCGGCATTTAGGATGCCTGTAGCTTGCCATTGAGAAGTCGTATACCTCACCCATCTCTGGTGGACGTCGTGAAGCTCTGTGGGCATGATTCGTACCCACAGCGTTTTGGTTCGAGAGTTGTAGTTTACCCTAGGCCATGACAAGTATACATCAGCTGAGTACAGCAATATCTCTTCAGTGGCAATCATACCTCGCGTTACTTTGTTCGACCACGGCCGATGCGGCAAGGGAGCGACAAATCAAGTTGCCATCCTCAGGGGGGATCACGTCAAAGACAAGCTCTGTAAAGCTTCTTATTGTAGGTATTCTGTCTACTATTTCATTGAAGATAGTTTGGGCAGAAGGTGGTGAGACTATCTTTGAGGTCTTACTTTGCAGCTCTCTAGAAGGGGAGACTGGAGCTCTGTTGGGTGACATTATGGGATACACAGATGAACAAGTTTTCAAGACAGGTTAGGCCTTGTGTTGTTTCTGAGAGACGGCAAAGACTCTGTAGGGAGTATGATAGTAAAAAACGAGATCAGGAAAAGAAGTGAGCGAAGAATTAAGTAGTCCGTTTGTGCCTCAGGCAAAAAGGCTGACGTCGTTGCTACTATGGTGAAGCTATGCGCGTGAATCAAAACACGTTGAATTCCTCATCCTCCAGTGAAGATCTTTACATAGAGATGAATGGTAGTTCAATTGATTGTATGTACAGAAATGATCAGTAACTAAGCATCAAATGCAAATGCCCCGCAGTAGAAAAGACTGCTGTGATAAGTATCTGATTCTTGAATATTCACCGTCTCAGACTAATCCACTCACGTCCATCGGATAGATACCGGCAAAGCTGATTACAGAGCATTGATGATGGCGTTATACGCATCCTTGGCCTGGTAGTTGCTATCAAAGAGCAACGGGGAGCTGCTGGAGCGCCATGAGTCCTTTGTGCATGTTAGTCCGGGTTCTTCTTATCTAGCCAGAACCATAAGACACGTACCTTGTCGGAGACACCCCACACAGTGATACCGACGCAGGAGGTGATGTCGAGACAGGCGTTGACCACCTGTATTGGTTAGCATATTTCTACTGAAGCAAGTGGACAGTTCACCAACTTCGAGGTAAGACTCGGGGCTAGCTCCTTCGATATCAAGTTCGGTTACGGCAACCTCGGAAACACCGGTCGAGGCGAGCGCGGTCAGAGCTGTGCTTGGTGTTAGTTTTTAATTTCATAGTGGGAGGTATAGACTTATCCTTTGGCGCCGGAGACGGGGAAGCCATTCGCACTAAGCAGTCAGTAGAGCTCACGTGGCGAAATTGGGGAGGGCATACCTATAGTGAGATTGGGAGCCTGGGCTAAGTTAGAAGGCTATTCTATCCACGAAACGGTGACAACTTACCAATGCCGTCAATTGGAACACCAGCATCCAACCACTTCTTCACGTAGTTGACCATTCCCTGGGTTTTGGCGTAGTCGGCAGAATCCAAGCTAACATTGTTAGCCACAGGTATGTGCATCTGGATGGCAACCTACTTGTAGTCGTTAATGTAGAGCTTAGCGGCAGGGTCCGCCTCACGCGCAGTCTCGAAGGCAATCCGGACGAAGTCCTCTCCCAGGACCCGGGAAAAGACACTGTCACGCAGGGTACCGTCTTCGTCGAAGATCTCGTTGACGACATCCTGCGCTGGGTTAGTGCTGAAATTAAGAGCATCCGCAATGACAAACGTACCCAGGCATAGATTTGACCCTTATATCTCTGCATGATGGTCGTGATGTGATTCTTGATCACCTCAGTCAGGGTATCCTTGTCGGTGATACCCTGCACCCAGGAGGGGAGCTGCGAATGCCAGACTATGCATGTATTAGCCTCAATCGATGATTAAACCAAGTTCACATGGAGAATGGCAACACACCCAAAGTATGCCCCCTCACAAGTTTGTTATTGGTTTTGGCATAATCGGCCTAAGATGCCTCGTCAGCATCAACACCCACTCCCCCAGAGCGAGTCACTCACCAGGAAATCAGCTCCACCAAAGCTAAAGCTACCCTGACTCGCTGCTTTCATCAGCAAACATTCAACCACAAAAGACTCGGAGACAAACGCTCAAGAGCATCCCATTTCATGCTATTCTCGGGAGTCAGCTGGCCAAAGTCCGCCCGGACAATGGGCTCATTCTGGGCGTTCTGCAAGAGAGCCTGGTCCGAACAGGTACCGAAGTACTTCTTTCCATGGGCGACAAAGGCGTCGTTGATACTGGCGGCAGCCTGTCGACTGATGACGGCAGACGAGGCGAGGGAGGCGAAGAGAGTGCCGCTGGCAAGTGCCTTGAGATGGACCATTTTCACGAAAGGGAATAGTTTACGAGAGTTGATAACAATGCAATAGATAGACCCGGTTGTGATTGACAGAAACCAGCTCGAATGCCGTATTTATATTCCCAATCGACCTAGCAGGTACCATTCTTCAGCCTGTTTCACCGAGGTAGACACGACACGTTTAGCCTAATACTTCAAGCCAGTAATTCCTTTCCCAATACAAAGCGGACCTGAGTGAGGATCCACCAGGGCTGGCCACAAAAGCCGACATTGGCCACGCTAGACGGGTACTTTATTTCCTCCCGTTGGTGGAGAATATGGCGATCTGCAGTGTCCCCGCAAACTGGCCTTCATTTTAGCCTCCCTGGCGCTTTCGGCAGATCGGGCCTCCTCAGCTACCCGCGGATGCAGGGCCTTTCTGCAGAAGATGGGGAGGCTGTGAATGTATCATTCTTCCCTGGGTAAATGGGTAAAAGAGATCGGTGCCTGTTTGTCGAGTAAAAGGAAGCTGGTTGGATTAACCCAGAACTTGGCACTTTAGCTGAAACGACATTGGAAACCACCGTTCGGACTCGGCAGTTATCCGAAACAGTTTGGATGAATGCCCAGGGTGACCTTAGTAATCTACTTCTCGTGGTAGAAAGTCGCACTCTAGGCACAAGCAGGTCGCCTACCTCGTGTTGAGCTTGGGAAGGTTGATCTCGAGTAAGTTTGTTTGTGTCGAGCCACCAACAGTCCGACCCATCGACCCGTACTGATCATGTCAGACAGGAGGTGAGCTTTTGCTTTTACATTTTACCCAACATCTACTTCTTCGAACATTTGTAGATAGAGGTTCAAACTATAGTCGTGATATGCCTTTGTTTTCTCTTCCGCCACGATAGCTACTATACGTGTTATCGCCAGGATATATATAATTATCTACGGGTATCCAAGAGTGCATCTCCGCCTCGCAGCCATAAGCGACTGCACACAAGGCCAGTCCTCCATACATTTCGTATTTTCCAGACCCTGTTCAATTGAATATTCCTCTTGTCCCAAAGTCGACCATCGCCCCTTCTCCAACTTCTCCTCTGTTTTCGAATCCTCCTTAGACTCCACCGAACTCGTCGGACTCCCACCGTCTCGCGCATAACCCGATAGCCCATCAATCGCATGAAATCCTTGCAACCGCAACTCAGTCTTAATATGCTCTTCTGCAATAAAAGCTGCCCAGTTCGAGTCAAAGACCCCCTCGCGATGCGGCCAAGCCCGAAGTAGCTCGATCGCCCGCCAGCGCAGGCTGTAATCGGGACAGCCGATCGAGATGATATACAACGGGGGGACGACACCCATATCTAAAGTGTAGTTGGGGCGCTCTCGGAACTTGTACATTACTGCTTCTATGAGGGCGAGGTTGGCTTTGTACTCGGGCTGGTATTGACTCAGTAAGACCTCGTCTCGGATGAGAGCCGTTCGCATTGATAGGGATGTGGTATGTCGGAGGATGTTGATCATATCTGCACCTCGTTGATCTTTCCGATTCAGTCGCGTATACGAGTAATTATAGAAGGTGTCGAACTGCGCCGAGAAGTGGTTCAACTCAGAGAATAGCTTTTGTTGTCCCTGTAGTAGCCCTTTATAGTTGCATATGATTTCTTTGTCGGACTTGGACCAGCAGTCCATGAGGAAGCCAAAGGCCCGACTTAAAAGAGGCTCAATGGCACGGCGCGCTTCACGGACATTAGAAAATAACTGATAGTCCTCCGTGGCGCAGACGTCCAACTCATCTTCGATGCGTAAGATCGGTCCTCCAATCTTGAAGCTCGCGGCTTGAATGTCCAACTGTGCGAATGCGGCGACAAGAGCTTCTTCTACCGGTGATCCATGCGGGGCCCAGGTGACGAGTTGTCTCTGAGCCTTCAGCTCGTTCAATATCCGAAGACCACCCTCGAGGTGCTGAAAGGCGTCATCGTATCGTCCGCGTAAAAGCTCCATCAGCACAAACAAGAGACAGCACAGCAGCATGACCTCCCGCAGACGCGGGTCTTGGGAGAAATGGCGTTCATTGAGAATGGCGAACGACCGCCCGGCCTGTTCCATGGTGAATCGATGCCAGGTATTGTAAAGCTCTAGCTCCTGTCCGGGCAAGGGCATGCCGTGCATTTCGACATCCTGATGGATGGCACTGAGCGCCACAGCCGCATGGTACACGGCGGGTTCGGCATAGCTCATCTGCAGGACGAGCTTTTCCCACAGCAGCGAATTGAAGAAACCCGACAGGGTCGGAATGGTGTAGTACTGGAAGTAGGAGAAGCAGCGGCGCTCATCCGTATTGGTGACCCAGCGAATGCCACCGCCTACCTCGGGGAGCAGCCGACTCCAGGGCGTCTGCTTCCTGCTGGATCTCGCCGGCGGCGGCAGCCGTTGCAGGTCGTAGCCATCACAGGAGCGACCGCTCGACGTGCAGTTTCCGCATGCCCCCGGGGCTTCATCACACTTGACGTGGCGGGCCCTGTGTGCGATCGACGGTTAGTTTCACGCCGGGCAACAAAGTCGCGCGGGGCATTTACTCGTAGGACTCACCGACAGGTCCGGCATCCAGTCCGCGACCTCTTGTTGGCAAAGTTCCGTTGTCGCGACTTCTCCATGAATCTCCTCTTCTCGAGACTGCGGCAGGCACACATGGTTTATACCGGGGGGGAGGATGAAAAAGAAAAAGGGAAAGGGTGACCAGGCGAGGCTGAAACTGGGGACAGGTTGAACGAATGAGCCGAGCGGGGCGGAGTCCAGCGTCAGCACTAGTCACACCCTAATGCAGTCTAACTTTGGGCCAAGGCTCGGTGGCATTCTCGCCATGACAAGAAATGTTGTATCTTCACACTCGGCACAGGCACCATGCGCCATCGATCTTGATGTGGCTTTTTTATCTGCGATCTCTCCCCGACGAGGGATTGCCTCCGTGTCATGATGACTCTTCGACTGAGGGTCTCTCCGCATTCATGTCGACCATGCGAAGGGGCCCTGTGGTAGCCTGGGCGAAGACCCAAGGGTGACCGTTGCTGATAGGGCTGAAAGCCGGACTTGCCCGACCTCAGGCACCAATCCCGTGGTCTCAGGCGATCAATAAGCTTCCAACACGCGCATTCTTTTTCATTCTCTCCCACACCAACATTTCATTTCTACCTCGGCCATTCCGACTCGGAAATATAAACCTAACCCCGCTCTTCTCCATGCCCTCAGATACGAAACAACACACACACACACACACACACACACACACACACACACACACATTCGTCGGACATATCCGACCGGAATGTCACCGTCAGGCGGATGAAGATCGTATTGCCGGCAAGACCGTCGGAAATTAAGGAGCCAAAATCAGAGTTAGTATACGACCGTGTGGACGAACTCTGAAGCCACCCGCAAATCAGGCTGGTCTAGACTAAACGGTCCAGACTGGATATTCCAGACCTTTCGCTTAACATTACCAACCAGAGCATCGAAATTGAAACCGAGAGAAAGATAAATGTGATTAGACGAGTAAAGTGATCATTAAAGGTATATACAGGACATTAACTCATAAAGATCGATCGTGACATGGGGGCTTTATAAAAACCACCTGAAATCCGGACTACTGGGACCCTCCGCCAACCTCTCGGTCGGGATATCCAGAGCCCGCAATGTAACCCCTTGTGCACGATCGCGCCGCTTATTATCCATCATCATCCAAAACCCAAGAAGAAGCGTGAGGACAATACCCGCCCCTCCGAACGAGGCCGTAGTTATGAGCGCAGGCAGGTACTTCGGGGCATCCTGGTTGCGGAAGATGTTCGAACTAACCACACCCATCAGGTTCGCAAGGGGTACCGCGATACTCGTCAGGACGACTCGTTTCCCTTCGCTGGCGATGTTGTTGTTGTACCAGACATCCAACAACACGGACGGAGCGGAGGTACCCCAGGTCATCATGAACGAGGCGAAATAGGCCACGTTGATATTCTGCTCGGGGTCAATTGCCACGTAGATGACCATGCCCAGGAAGGTGAATAAGAAGCCCAGAGCGATGAATGGGAATCGCCATCGCGTCCAGTCACTGCAGAAGGCGAGGATAAGAAGCACGACAGCGCCAGAGACGTTGGGGGCCACGGTGTAGAGGTTCGTCTTTACGGTTCCGTATCCAAGTTTGGAGATGATTTGGGGAAGAAACAGCTGGACGGATTGCAGAGGGACGCCGAGACAGATCTGGATCCCCACAACTGCCCAGCTGGTGGGATGCTTGAAGATTCGGAATGCGTCGCGAATATTGAGTTTCTCATTAACAACAGCGGAACTGTCAAGCTGCATCCGGGTGAATGCCAGTGCCTTCTCAGCTTCAGACAGGAAGCTCGCCTCGGATGCCGAGCGGGGCAAATACCAGAAGACGAAAATCGCGAAGAGAACGGTCGCCAGGCCTTCAATGAGGAAGAGATAGCGCCATGGGGTCAGCGGACCGGAGTGGATCTGGAAAACCCCGAAGGCGAGGAGTCCTGAGAAAGCCGAAGCAATGCTCTGTGCGGCGTAGAAAATCGCCAGACGTCTGGCCAGTTCACCACGGCGATAGAAACTGGGAAGATTCATGTTAGCAAACCACTCAAAGTCAGTATGAACGCCTGAGTAGTATCTCACGTGGTCAAATAATAGATCACCAGCGGAAAGAAGGCACTCTCGGACATGCCAAGAAACCATCTGATCGCCATCAGGCCTCCAAAATTATACACAACCACCACTAAGACCGTGCACAGCCCGAAGGTGAGCATCATGCAGGGCAAAACAAGGTTCGGCCCGTACATCTTGCCTAGGATGCCCAGAAATGGTGCCGTCAAGACATAGGGGATGAAGAAGATGCTGAGGATGATGTTGTATTGGTCGCCCTTGAGGTTGAGAGTGTCTGCAGAGAAGTTATCAGCATGGTGTTGGTCAGGCTCAAAAGACTAATGTCCCATACCCTCTAAGCCGGCTGTCTTTGCATTCCCTAGGTTGGATTTGTCCAAGCTATTGAAGAGATACATGATCGCTAGGACAGGAAGGATGCGGAAATCAAATTTCCGGACGAGCGCACGCTCTGCACAGGCATCAATCGGGTCGGCGACGACCACCTGTGTCTCCGTGTCATCTTTCCCCAGATCCACTGGTGGCTTGACCACAGGATCCTCCGGTGATTTTGAGTTATCCATAATGGTTGGTCTCGGAATGATCCTTGGAGTTATTGAGTGATCCCAACCAGGGCGCGCCCGAGCCATTCATATACGTTCCATGATCGATAGCTTAGGCGATAAGTCGTGTCATCTAGCGGAGTCCACTATCACTCCTCTAGTATGAGAGAGAAGCCCAAGGACCGTCCGCTCGGGAGGATTAGGGTTCCGGCTCCTATTCCGGAGATACTCCGCGATAAGAAAGAGGGATGATTATCTCCGGCCAATCAGAGAGCTGAAATATCTTATCTTGTCCTGCCAGTAAGAAAATGAGGTAACGCTTCCTCTGCCAAAATCAAACAGTTCCTTATCATCGTCGCTCGCCCCATTGGCACTTCTGAGCGCCAAGAAGATTTAAACATTCATGAGCAATGAGATCAAATAATAAAATGCACCGATACATATCATTTGCTAACCTTCTACGTTTATACTATATCCTCAGAAGTTTATCTTCTCCCCACCACTCAAGAGTTTATGATAAAGCCATTGTGGGCTCGGGATTGACTTCCTGGTGTTCATAATAGCCGAATAGTTTCTGTCTCTGAGCATAATAATAAGATCAATCTGAGTAGAATAGAGGAAGTATATCTATTAATTCCCCACCGCAATGGCATTCCTCTCATACAGGCTCCCTTGCGTCCTCAGTAGACTCTGGCCCGCATCGTCAATCTTCTGTCGTAGAACCACGGGTTCCTTCAGGTCCCGCGAAGGCTCCTCCCCCCAGCCGCCTCCCCCCGGCGTCAAAATCACAATGCGATCCCCCGGCCGGAACTGAGCCGTCTGTCTGGGTCCCAGGGCAACCCTCCGAGTGGACCCCGTCACAGGATCCTTCCGAACCCACACGTTCTCTCCACGCTTGCCCTCCTTGCCACCCGCCATTCCATAGGGCGCCGTGACCCGTCGGTCCGACAGAATCGATACCTGAAGAGGTATCCGGAACTCCATATCACGGACGCATCCGTCACCTCCCCGATGTAGACCTGCTCCGCCACTTCCCCGGCGAATGGAGAACTCGTGTAGAATGACTGGGTACCGCTTTTCTAGAATCTCAGGATCGGTAATGCGAGTGTTGGTAATGTGGGTGTGTACTCCGCTGGTGCCTTCCCAGTCGGGTCCAGCTCCCGCTCCGCCGGCAATGGTCTCGTAGTAGCCAAATCCCTTGACAACCTTCCCTGTGATGGGGTCTGTGCCTCCGTAGCCGAACGTCAGATTGTTCATGGTACCCTGGGAAGCAGCGGCTGCCTGGAAGGCTTTGAGGACAAGATCGGCGATCTTGGACGATGTCTCGGTGGTGCATCCAACCGTCGCAGCAGTGATGGACGGTGACAGAATAGTACCCTCGGGGCAGACCACATGGATTGGAGCCAGGCAACCCTGGTTGAGCGGTATATCCGCAGATATCATCGATCGGAGACAGTACTAAAATTCGTTAGCAGCCGTCGTATATCTATGAACTCGTGAATCCCTACCATGATGGCAGAATGTAAGCAAGCTTGCGGCGAATTCAAGTTCCCCGAATGCTCTGGTCCAGTCCCAGTGAAATCAAAAACGGTGTTGCCTGTATCCTTATCGATTGTCACTCGCAGATGGAACGGGATTCCGTCGTCGTTCCTCTCCTCTGCTTCCAGCACCCCACCTTCGTATCGTTGGGCGAAGCCTTTCAGCAGGTCCCGCACGGCCTGTGCGGCATTCTCCTGGATTGCATTCATGTAGAACTCGACGACCGGCCAGGTGAACTCTTTAATGAGAGCTTGGATCAGCTGGATACCCTTTTGGTTCGACGCGACGGCCGCCTTCAGATCGGCAATGTTGTCGCTCAACGTGCGGGTGCCACTGCAGCCGGGGAATGTGCCAGGAATCTCGTACAGATGTCGGATCAATCCCGCCTCGTCGAAAACACCTTGGTTAACAAGCTTGAAAGATTCAATCGCCGCTCCCTCTTGCCAGAGTTCGGTCGAATTGGGAGGCATAGAGCCTGGGGCAATTCCACCCACGTCGGCGTGGTGGCCGCGATTCGCCACGTAAAACAAGATGGCTGATGGATTCTCATCATCGTCAAACACGGGTGTAATAGTTGTAATATCTGGAAGGTGCGTACCACCCGCAGCCGGGTGGTTACTGATAATGACATCGCCGGGCTTCAGATCACCCGGTGGATGTCGCTCAATCTGCGCCGTGATAGCCGTGCTCATGGATCCAAGGTGACCAGGGATGTGAGGTGCATTAGCCACAAGTCCACCATCAGCTGAGAAAATGGCACAAGAATAGTCCAGCCTCTCTTTGATATTAACAGATATAGAAGTTTTTTCCATCGTGTGGCCCATCTGCTCCGCCACGGTCATGAACCGATGACTGAACACGCTCAGTTGGACGGGATCCACCGCATTGGTTGAAAGCTGCTCCTGGTTCACGCTTCCGACTTCTAAAACCACATGCTCAGGCAAAATAATCGCTCTGCTTGCATGATCAACTACAATTGTCTGTGTCTCGTCAATAATCATGGCCGGCCCACTGATCCGGGTGCCGGGACTGAGGCAAGGGAGCGTGTAAACGTTGGTATCAGCCCAACCAAGTATATCAAAGAATACTTTTCGTGTAAATGTTGGTGTTGGTGGTTGAACTATACAACGATCATCCAGCTTCTTCAGTTCCTTGAATGGGCTTGAGGTATCTACGACTCGGGACTTTCCAATACTCCGCACGCGAACATCATCAATCAAGATATCCCGAGACTGGGAAAATCCAAACTCTTGGGAATGTCTAGTATGGAAAGCTGTTCCAAAGTCTGACAATTGCTCAGGTTTTCGAATCATCAGGGTCGTATCGCTGCCTTGATATTTCATGTTCAAAAAGCATTCATGCACGATAGATTTCTCCTCAAACCCCTGGAGTTTCAAGGCCTCTATACCTTTCTTAGATATCAGATCCAGCCGCGCCTGGAGCTCGGATAGAGTCTTTTGTTCAAATTTCCACGCCACAGGCTCCTGGCTCTCGACCACCACATCGGCCAGAGCCATCCCGTATGCAGACAAGATACTTGAGTAGCGGGGAATGATTGCTTTTTGGATCCCCAGGTCTCGAGCAATAAAGACGGCATGCTGTCCACCGGCACCTCCAAAACATCCAAGGTTATGGCTAGCAGCGCTGTACCCTCGGCCTTCACTGAGCTTGCGGATGGGTCTTGTCATCGTTGCATTCGCAATAGCCAGAAAGCCTAGCGCCAAGGTTTCTGAGGTAAAGGCATCTCCACCTCCCTTGTCCCTGTTAACAACATCTGTCAAAGCGGCAAACTTGTGTTTGACGATATCTAGATCTAGAGGCTTTGGAAAATACTCCGGAATGATTCGTCCTAGTAGCAGATTGGCGTCTGTCACGGTCAACGGCCCACCCTTTCCGTAGCATGCAGGACCGGGATTTGCGCCAGCACTCCGTGGCCCAACCTTGAGCAAGCCAGTCTCCCAAGTCAAGATTGACCCGCCTCCCGCTGCGACGGTGTTGATATCCAGCTGAGGCGTCTGAATGGTAACCTCCGCGATTGTGTTTTCGAAAATATGCTCAAGAGCGCCGGAATACCGGACCACATCGGTACTGGTTCCGCCCATGTCAAACCCCAGCACCGGTCGGCCTTCCTCCGCATCATAGCATGTTCGTGACAAACCCACGACACCTCCCGCAGGACCACTGAGTACCCCTCGGAGGCCTGAAAAGCTGTTCCAAGTTGCCAGGCCACCGTCCGATTGACTGAGTAGTACCTTGTTTGCGTTTTCATCGTCTAGCTGGCCCTTGAATCCCTTTCGAAAGCCTTCAAGGTACGAAGCGGTCATTGGAGTGAGGTAAGCATCAGCCACGGCTGACTGGGTTCGAGGGACGAATTTGGCCATCGATTGCAGAACTGATGACGCTGATACTTTGAAGCCCATTTGTTCGGCTAACTTTGTTATCTGAAGCTCGTGCTCTGGGTAGGTATATGCATGCATAAGTCCGATGGCTAGATTTTGATACCCTTCTGATTGCAACGCCTGTAGCTGTGAGCGAACGGCATCCAGGTCTGGCGTTCGTAATATTCTCACTACCTCGCCCGTCAGACCGACAACGAGGTTAGGATCAGACACGGCGTCGATAGGTTTGGGCTCGGGATCCTCGCTATATCCTTCAATCGTGATGCGTTCGTCAACTTCAACCACTGTCTCATAGAGCTGCTTAAGCCGTTGCACGGAGAGATCGAAAATGTTGGGCCGAGCCTGGTTCCCAATTAAGAGGGAATCGCGAAAGCCCTTGGTCACCATCAGGGCCACACGATCGCCCTTCCGCTCCAGAAGGGCATTCGTAGCCACTGTGGTACCCATTCGGATGGATTCAACGGATGATAGGTCAAGCAAAGAGCCTTTGGGTATCTCCTCGCCACTTGCCATTTCTAAAATGCGTCTGATACATTCTGTTGGGGCATCGTCGTACTCATCTGGAGAGGCTGATAGAATCTTGAAGACAACATGATCTTGTCGGCCAGGGATATCCGCCCAGGCATCTGTGAATGTGCCACCTCTGTCGATGGCAATGCGGATGCCGTTCTTGATCATTGTGTCAGCAGTTGAGGTTATGTAAAGACAGTTCTAGATTGAGAACGACCGCAGAGGTGTTCCTCCAAGAAGCGACGCGACTTCATCCTTAAATAATTGTATTCATGTTCGCATCCAGATGCGGGGTTACGATGATAAACGACGATAACCTCCGGCAAGTGACCTCCAAACCGAGAGGAGGAGTCGGCAAATTCGGTGCGGGCCGATTACCCGTTCGTTCTTCCCCTCACTCTGGATATAAATCAATAAATAAGAATACGCCCGAGGTCACAAGTGGGCTACCATGAAGACACACAAACGCACACGGAGACTGTTCGCTGCGTAAGCGGTTCCCAATGCCGATGATTTATGATGAAGAGACTAAAAAAGCGGCAGTTGTTACCGATGTCATACTCAAAAGGTCAAATGCTCGGGAGAACATCCGTGTCGCTCTTGTGTTCAAGCAAATAAAAGCGATGAGTGTAGGTTTCCGCCAAGGGAGAGGAAAGTCACTATATCAGAGCAGTGAGGGCGCACTTGTCCCATCAAACGACTTTTGTTTTGCTACTGACAGCTTCTCTCCAGTTACTTGCGACGGCTTGAGGCCGACAGCAAACGGTTACAGGCCCTGCTGAAGAATGAATCTTCGAAAGAGCACAGAGTCGAAGCAGCCACCGAGCATGAACCAGATTCTCTCTCGCAAGAGGAACATGGCATTGTGAATCCACTTTTCGAGACACAGAAAGAGTGGACCCGCGACAAGCAAACAGAACCAGGTTTCACAGGCGAGGCATCATGTATAGCATTCGGTGACCGACTACTTCAGTGCACCAACATAGGTCCAACTCCTTCAAGTGCTACATTGTCTCAATATCTTTCGACAAAAACCGCGAACCATATATTGGATGACAACGAATACACGCTTCCAGACCGAGCCCAAGCCAAGCTATTAATCAAAGTTGCATGGCGCTTCATTGGTAACGATCATCATCTGTTCCTCAAGGTCTCGTTCGTGCGAGAGATTGAGGCTGTTTATCAGAAGGCTTCAAAGCCGACTGTTCTTTGGCTGTGCAAACTATGGACTCTTCTCGCCTTGGGTGAGCTCTATACAAACCGCAGGAAGTTCAACGACACCCATATAATCCCGGGAACAAACTATTATCTCCAGGCCCTGAACATGCTCCACGACATATATGAAGAAGCAAGCTTGCTGCATGTCGAGGTTCTGATTTTGATTGTAAGTGCGTCGCGATCACTGAACGAGCGACGTATTGATCAATGGCAGGCATGGTACTCAAACAGCCTGGGGCGCATCCGGTCTGCTTATTCCTACAGTGGCATTGCTATGAGGCTGGCATTGAGTCTTGGACTACATAGGTCAGGGTCCGCTCCAACAACGGCCAGTGCAGTCGAACTTGAGAGTCGAAGACGCACGTGGTGGATGCTTTACTACTTCGAACGAATGTCAGCCTCCAAGCTCGGGCTACCCATCACATTGCGGGATGAAGACATAGATGTGGAGCTGCCTTCCATGGACGGCCTCACAGACGAGGAACAGCAGGAATTCGCAGACCCCGCTCATATGTGTGCCAATGTGAAACTAGCTCGTATCACGGGCAATATCTGTACGTCGGCCACTTCACTGACTGAGAGATTCATGCTAACCAGACAGTGGCGGAAATATACTGCCTTCCGCGACGAGCCAACGGCATGTTCGTGCAAAGGGTACACAGTATTTTAAAGCAACTTCGAGCATGGAACGACGCGCTCCCCCCAGAGCTCTGCGTGCGGGAATGTCGGACACCGCGACCCGTTGCCAGCCTGCACATGGCCTATAACGAGTGCATCATGCAGACGACACGTCCGATTCTTCTGCATCTGTTCCGAAGACGATGTCAGGGTGATGACAAGGATTTGTCTCCAGAATCGCCCACCCTTTCACCCATTACAGCTCTCCTGGCGGATAGCTGTGTAAACGCCGCGATAACATCCTGCCGAATCATGGAAGGCCTGTTCATCGAGGGATCCATCGCCACATTTGGCTACTGGGAGGCACAGCACATTTTTTCCTCTTCCTTGATTCTTATTATCTCCGCCCTTCTAAACCCAAGTGTGGCTACATCTGATCTCCTCCAAACGTCAATCAATATACTTCGGACCATACGGGACCATGGAAATATTCCTGCAGTGGACTACAGCGAGCGGCTCGCGTTAATACAGGCTGGCGTCTCTAGTGGAACCGGAGCATGGGACGCGAACTCTAGCTTAGGTAGAGACCAGCATACAGATCAAGTTCAGCAAGTGAGTCGGACAAGAAACCATGATCAACCTTCCAACAGTGAGAAATTATCAGTACCAAGGTCGGGAGGCCATAGTTTAGTAGCGGATTTTGGTATGAACTGTCCAGACACTCTTGCCCATCCTTTGATGGATACATTTCTAGATGAGAACCTATCTGCTTGGTCCAGTAGTATGTTTACGAATGACAATGCGTGGAGGAACCTAGCTACGGAGATGGAGGAGCACTTTCTATTCTAATATAATGATGTCTCTGTTTTTCTCCGTCTTTTGGTAGGAAATAGATGTGGCGGGTCGTGTATCCGGCAACCGAAAAATCGGCAATCTAGCCTGGATCGTATTCGAAATTCTCATATTTCTAACATGACACCCCTTCCATTAGACAAACCAAATCATAGAGGTTGGCGTGGAGTGCCTCATCACGAACATTAGTTGGTAAGGAAACTTCCACAAACACCATTCAAACACACAAACCAGCCCCCTGACCAGCCAACTCAAAGATACTCTTCCCATCCAGCTCCACAGCATGATCCTCGCGCGACATCTCCGCCGCCAAAAACAACCAATTAACCGCATTCCCAACCGTCGTATGCTCATCCCTCAGCCTCCTCGGCCCCGGCAGCAGCATGGGGCTCAGCTGGGAATCAGTCCAGAGCTCCACCAGGAGCCTGGAAATGATGTCCACATCGCCCTTCTCAAAGAAAAGGATATTATCAACACCCTTGGTAAAGGAAAACTGACTCATTTCCCTCTCAGTGATTATGGGTTTTCCTTTCTGGATAGCAGCCAGCAGCATGGCGGGAATACCTTCGCACATGGACAGTTCAATGACGACTTTTGCTTTGGTTAGAAGGGTATTCCAGAGCTGATCTGGCGGGCCGATTTGCATTACGTAGATGGATGGTCTGAGATGTGGCATGTCCACCTCGATGTGGGAGAGGATGGCATCATAGATGAGAGTGCTTTTGGAGCTGCGGGATGGTCCGTAGTGGTATATGAGGAGTTTGGGGAAGGGAACGCTCATCCCTGCGTCCAAGCAATGGATGCAGAACTTTTGGTAGGCGTGAAGGACTGTGAGGGTCTCGTCGAGGTTTCTGAATTGTGAGAGGTGGAGGATGTATTGCTCTGCAGGTGGTGTGGTATATGCATTAGTGAGATGTAATAACAGGATGGCGCGAACCGTAGAAAATCCACGACATACCCTCCGGATAGTTCAAAATCGGTGTCTCGAAGGATCGACACAAGGAGTTGAACTCGCGTCCATAAAATGTGATGTCAAAGTCTCTCATATTCTTACTAGATCCATCCAGTCTGCAGCACATTAGCATAAGACAACATCATCCCAGAAAGTGAGAGGCATACTGATCCACAGATACCGGGATATAGCCAACTTTCTTTTTCAGCATCATATCCGGTACCAGCTCTTTCGGGGCTTGAGATACCACAAGATCCACATGTCTAAGACGTTCCCGCAGGAAGTCCCACGATCGTGTCGATAAGTTCTTTGAATTCTGCAACACGCTCCGTTGAACTTGAACTCGATTTTCAAAAATGACTGGTCGATTCGGATCGGCCTGCTTTGATAATAATGCTGCGGGTGTAAGAGACGCATCATCAATGATCACAATGTCAGCGCCACCCTTAGACCGTGCCTGCAGAGGATCATCTTCACACAGCCAGTATCTTCGGGCATTTTCATAGACCCATTGCAGAATACGTAGTTCATCATCAATGGTGAGAAAATCACCCGGTGCATTCAATCCTTCTAGGGAATCGTGCATCTTCCGGATAATGCAACTCATCCCTGGACGCGGCTTTGGGACATACCTAAGCCAAAAGTTTAAGCCAATATCAAGTTGCAAAATGTAGAACGCTCCCTCACCATTTAGCATTGACCCCCAGGTAGTGTAAGAGCCTCACTAATGAATGCCTTGTATGGATATCTGGTCTCCCTTGCGAGGACAAGCTAAAGAATGCAATTTTCACATTCCGTTGCTTGAGTTCTTCTGCATAATGTTGAACGATGGACCATGTCTGAGCAGTCACCGTCGCCTGGTAATCTTCCAGATTGGCCAGCCGCACCCGGAAATTCCGATCAACCTCTACCAAGCTCCCAAGGCCTATGTTTTCCTGCAGGACGTGGCCCACGCCGAAAGACCTGTGACTGATCAGGTATGCCCCCCATGGGTCTGGGCCGGCCACGCATACATACCGCATACACTTCCTGACCATTGAGTCCGCCTGTTCATCGAATTCTTTGGTGCCCCATGATGAGAAGGTGGCCAATTCACCCAGGTCAGAATCCCTCCTGGCCCGTTCTTTGTGTTCCAGAACTAGAGGCAGAATATCCAGTTCCCTCCAGAGCTGAGAACAGAGGGACGGATACTTGTCAGCTAGGGACAGCGGTAAGGCCAAACCTGTGATCTTTTCCGTGTGCTTCTCACTGTAGGCCCGCAGTTCGGAGACGATTCGATTGCAAATGGTATGGGCAGGTGTCTTGGAAGACTCGGCAGGCAGATTGAACACGACATAGTCGAATAGATACGCTGAGTTTCGAAAGGCGATGGCGGCTCTGCTATCTCCGTAGTTGCGGTGCAGAATGGAGATACCAGCGTAGATGGTCTACGGTATGGGATGGTTAGAAATTGTGGCAGGAAATGGGTTGCGGGATATCTTAAGGGGAGATCTCTGCATACAGTCAACGACCGACCGGACCAGGATATCGTTGCATTGATATCATTGTCCCGTTTTCTCAGTTGCTGCAGTTCGGGCATATTACTAGATTGAGATCAATTCAAGACGCTCTGGTGTATTAAGACTCCGATGCGCTATCCCTTGGCAAGTTTCTGGGATATGTTGTAGGAATAACATCCTCCAAAGACATGCGGATCTATCGAGATGTAAAGGCAATCCGGCGGTTTTCAGGAGATGGTGTGCCGCAAAGTTAGGGATCCAAGCTCCATGATCAACATGATCTCCCACCCTGACATCTGAACCATATTCGCATATAATCTGACTTTGTCGTTTGGGTCTAGATGGAGTCAAAATGGCATGATCAAATCAGAGATGCTGTGCTACAGCCATGGCACCTTTACTTACACGGCATTTCTCTGAACCTTACCAACACACCACCCCGTGGGTTTCTGCCGGGTTGTATGTCACGATTACTTCTTGATAGCTTGGTTATATCTATGTACTGGTATATCAATCAAATCACGAACTCCTTCATGGAGAGGGATATCATGTGATGTCAGCCATTGACGTTCACATGCAATGACATCATCATCGTCGGGTCCGGTTTTGGAAATCAACAAGACAAGGCGATATAAAGACTGAAATCCTCCCATCAATCTTTCAAATTCTCTTCATAAATCCCAAAGGCTATTGACACAATGGAAGATCCAGGTACATCCAATCCCCTCCCCAAACGCCCCTCAATACAATCCAAAACCTAACATCCAAATTAAAACCAGTCTCCGAAATCCCAACGGTAATCCAACACCTCACGCAATCGCCCCCGACGCAACAATCCCAGACCATCGACAAGTTCTTCACCCCAGATGCCTCCTTCGTCCACCCTTTCTGCCGGATCCAGCATTTCCGAGGCAGTCGCTGGGTCGTGAAGAAGATCTACCAATGGTATAAAGTGATGTCGCCGCGCATTGAAATGAAGATCCACTCTATTGGTTCGTTATTTCCCCAGCCATACAGAGATGATGTCTCCCTAAATTAGAGAGACGACAGATGGTTGATGATTGGTACTAATGGGATGTAGCATATGATTCCGACAACCAAAAACTCTACGTGACAATGTCTCAGATCTTCACGATCTGGGTCGTTCCATTTCATGTTGCGCCTGTGACGCTTACGACGGTGTTATCGCTGACTACGAATCCGAATGGTTACTTATCTTCTTCCCATTCTGCCACTGCGTCCTCGGAAAAATCACACGAGCCAAAAGAAGAAGAAGGAGCAAGCTACGCCGACGTCGTCGCCAACGGCAACCCAGATAGCAAAACGCCCCTAACCACCCACACAAACGGTCACCGTAAGCTCTACTATATCACCAAACAAGAGGATCTTTATCAAACATCAGAATTCATCAAGTTTGTCCTCCCACACATCGGGCACTGGATTGTATTGGCGATGCATGCGTTCGCGACAGTGTTCTGTGTGCTGGGGGTCTTTCTGTTGTGGCCGTTGGTGTGGATGGAGGAGAAGGGGTGGATTCCCGGGTTGGTTTTGAGGGGTGGAAATATTGTATATGATATTGGGTGGAAGAAAAGAGCGATTGGGTCTGGGTCTTCTTAGGGGGGGTTCGATCAGGAGGGGTGGGGTTGTATATTTGTGGTTTAGCAAGGCAGTGTATATATCTCATGTAAATGGCTATTGATAGATTGAACGGTGTTCATTGGAAAGGACATTGCATAGGCGCCAGCCTTCTACTAGGGACTCTCGCTGCCTGGGACACGTCACCTTCTGGTGGATGATCAATTCATCCCCAAGGCTGTCAACAGCCAACCAATATTCCCAAGTGGGATTCACTGACTCAGGACCATAGATTCCCCGCTAGAGCAAAAGAAATGATGTGGCAGCTCTTTCAGCTCGGGTGGAGAGACTCACCGCGGCTGTGTGAATTGCTGAACCCCAACCCGATTGATTGGGTGATCCTGAGAGAAAAGGCTGACAGTATTACGCCACAAGGGCATATTCCTGCTTCTCAGGTAGATCGGTGAATATATATGGTGCCCACCATGGCGTCCGATCATTTTTTATTACAATACTGCAACTTGCTATGGAAATATTCGTGGATAATTGATGTTTTTTGTGCTGGAACATCTGCGAGAGACTCCTCCATATACTACATTCTGCGACCGTGGTGTACGAGCCAGACATATCATAGAGCCATACTGTCCCACCTATATCCCGACACCTTCTCGCCATCTATGCTGGCATCCAACGAAGAACGTCCATCTCATACGGACTGAGATACATCCGGCTGTCTCTCGAAGTATACCAGACTCCGCTGTGTGATCAACAGAATGGGATCTGCAAAGTAACCATATCCATACTAAATCATGTCAGACATTGACGCTAATATTCTGCGCAAGGATTTGTTATCAGTTCGCCCAAACGGGGTCCTGCAAGTTTGAGAATTGTCGATATCCCCATGTGGCTGGTCCGTCAAAGCCTGCCGGCAAAGGAAGCAACTCGAGATCGAGTGCGCGAAGACAGCAACCCAGGAATGGAACCAACGACGTTAACGGCCTTGCCGCTTGGAAGCGAAAAGCCCCCAAGAGCCGATTGGCTATACGTCCACTGGGTGCGGAACTGGGCCAGTTCTTCGCAACGGCCAGAAAGCTGATAGAAGTTGACGACGACAACACAGCCCAAGAAGTGATCCAATGTCTCGCCCACGAGGGCGGCCTGCAACGAATCCAGGAACTCATTCAGCGTGACTATTCCCTGATGTTAAATGCCACCAAACGAGATGTGTTCCAAAGGCAGTTCCTCCCCTTTCTCGAGAGTATCACCCACCATAAGGTCCTCGCGTCGTTGGTGATGGAGGAGTTCGTGGTTAGAATCTACAACTGTATCTTCGGACCAGCCGGCCATCGTGCAGAGCCATTTCTGAATTTTCTGGCCGATGTGGTGCAGCTGGACGTTGAGCTCCACTCAGATGCAACCTCGACCTACCTAGAACTATCGCTCCTCGTGTTTTGCAAGATTGTCGAGCTGAACTCGACTGCGTTCATCCTGGAGCCGTTGAGGCCGGTAGCGAGGCGGTTTTATGACCTCTTCATGATCCTTCATGCCTTGAAGACTGCTGGGTCACTAGACAGACCGCGGCATCACCTGGAAGTACTACAACGCCGGCTGGAGATCGGAGCTGCCCTACCACCTTTGCTGGGAGACTCAAAGCCTCTACAAGCCCATAAATCTCATGCAGCCTTTGTCACTCCTAAAGACCCGCCTGGCGGTCGCCACGACAACGATCATGCGGACATTTGCAGAATCCAGATTATGCCTACTTTCAAGGAAATAATGAGTCCGCGTTCAGAATATCTCCCTGGGAAAGACCCACACCAGTGGCATATTGGTGGTCTCGCCGGGCTCTTGGACCGAAATTTTCGGCTGTTGAGGGAGGACACCATCGGTCAGCTTCGAGACGTTATTCATGCTGAGCTGAGCCCCAGTCACTTGAGAGATGTGCGGAAGAGCCAAGTTAGGACAAATGTCTATCAGAACGTCCAGGTACGGGGTCTGGGTTTCGATCGTTTCATGGGATTACAATTTGTCGTCCAGTTTGCACAACCGTTGAATGTCAGGACCATGTCGGAAGCTCACCGCAGAGACTGGTGGGAGCTATCGAAAAGATTACAGTCCAGTGCCCTCGTCTGCCTCACGGATCCGCGAGGATTTGCCATCTTTTGCACCGTCGTCGGGCCAGAGCGGCCCAGAACGGATGCGAGGCAAGAACGACGGCAGAGGAAGGTCTCATCGCTGTGGAAGGAGGCGAATGTTGCATCTGTGACCATGGAGTTAGTGGAACCGACTGAGGAGAATCGGCAGTATATCCTAGATTGTTATAGGCCGCGCAACAGTGAACGCGCATGCTCTCTAATTGAGTTTCCAGGGATTTTATTGCCATCATTCCAACCAACCTTAAAGGCACTTCAGTCAATGAAAAAAGCTGCAGACCTTCCGATGTCCGAATTCCTCGCTCCAGACGAGATGTTTACCGGCCAAGTAGATATGCCACCTCCCAAGTATGCGGCAGTGCCAGGGTTTAGCTTCAACCTACGCTGTCTTATGAACGACCGTTCGGATCTCCTAGTGAGCCCGTCGCAACCCCTTGACTTGAAGAAGCTCCAAGAGAAGTCTACTCTTGATAATGCCCAGGCACAGGCTCTTGTCCACACCCTTCAGCGAAAGATAGGGCTCATTCAAGGCCCACCAGGAACGGGCAAAAGCTTTACTGGAGTCGCTCTGATCAAGGTCCTACTAGCCAACAAGCCAAAAGTAAAACCACGACTTGGCCCCATCGTCTGTGTCTGCTACACAAATCATGCTCTCGATCAGCTTCTAGAAGGCCTATTGGATGATAAAATCACGACCCAAATTATCCGTATCGGCTCACAATCCAAATCAGAAAGACTGCAGCCACTCAATCTCAGAACCGTAGTTCGACAGATTGACAAAACAAGGCTGGAGAAGCAGGAGCAGTGGAAGCTGCAAGTGAACTTTGATGATTATGAAAACAGTTTTGACGCACTTAAACTCGATGCTATAGGCACCGATCAAAGCTTGGAGTTCTATCTAAAGCGAAACCATCCTCGCCAGTATAGTCAACTATTCGACGAGGACAAGCATGGTTTTCGGAAGGTTTCTAATCGACGCCGTCAACACCTTCTACAGACGTGGCTCAAAACTGGTCCAGCAACTAAGGGCCAGCCGCGTTCAGTGGACCTCCTCCTTCAGCAGGTCCATGTAGACAACATGACGTCCAAGGAGCGCAAGGTTCTATACAAACATTGGATCAGAGAGAGTAGAGAGGAACTCCATACTCAAGTTCACTCGATCTTGGCGTCGCACCAGGAAAACAAAGCATCCTATGATAAGATCCGAGACGAGCTAGATCTGCGATGCTTGCGCAATGCTGATGTGATAGGAGTCACAACGACTGGCTTAGCCCGCAATCTGAACATGCTGCGCAGACTGCAATCGAAGGTGATTATGTGCGAGGAGGCAGGCGAGGTCCTAGAAGCTCATCTGCTCACCTCGCTTTTACCATCGGCCGAGCATGTCATCCTGATCGGAGATCATCAGCAACTGCGGCCTCAGATCCAGAACTATGGGCTTTCTCGGGAGAGCAGGGCAGGACAACAATACTCTTTGGATCGCTCGCTGTTCGAACGGCTTGTCAAACCGGACGATGATGTTGGCATAAGTCTTCCATTCTCTACACTGGAAATCCAACGACGAATGCATCCCTCAATCGCACAGCTGGTCCGAAGCACATTGTACCCTCGCTTACAAGACGCACCTTCAGTTAGCCTCTATCCCGAAGTTGCAGGGATGAGAAAGAGGCTTTTCTGGCTTGACCACCGACGGCCTGAAGGCAACTCTTCGGTCCAGGATGCCATGGCAACATCTCACTGGAATGATCATGAGATTGAAATGACACTGGCTCTAGTAAACCATCTGCTCCGCCAGGGAGAATACCAAGCAGGAGACATAGCTGTTCTGACTCCATATCTTGGCCAGCTTCACCGAATGAGGCGTAAACTAAGCCAAGCATTCACGATCACCCTAGGAGAAAGAGACCAGGACGACCTTGACAAGGCAGGGTTCGCGGAGGATGAAAGACCGACGACACCAAGCACAGTGTCCAGATCAACCCTCCTGCAGGCATTGAGAGTTGCAACTATAGACAATTTCCAGGGTGAGGAGGCAAAGGTGGTGGTGATCTCTTTAGTGAGAAGCAACGCTCAAAATCGATGTGGCTTCCTCCGCACACCGAATCGCATCAATGTTTTGCTTTCACGGGCACGCCATGGAATGTATATTATCGGCAACTCGGAAACCTCAAGGGGTGTGGACATGTGGCATAAGGTTCTTAACATCCTCGAAGAACATGATAATTTTGGCACAAGCTTAGAGCTCAGATGCCCTCGCCACCCTTCTACTCCTATCGTGGTATCACAGCCGAACGACTTCGTACAATTTTCGCCTGAGGGAGGTTGCAGTTTGCAATGCGGCAAGCGTTTACAGTGTGGTCACCCGTGCAAGCAAAAATGCCACTCAGAGATACTTCATCAGACGGTCTATTGCCCAGAGACATGCCCGCGTCCACAGAAAGGATGTTCCCACCCCTGTCCCAGACTGTGTGGTGACCCTTGTCCCAAGAGATGCGACATCATGGTATTTGATGCAGGCCGAGTCCTACCTTGTGGTCACTCAATGGCCAGTCTTCCTTGCTGGCAAGCACAGGATCTCAGCCTGGTTAAATGTCCAACATTCGTCAAGAAGCATGTTCCTCGTTGCAACCACGAAGTAACCATCGCCTGTCACCTCGATGTAAACAAACCTGAGTACAAATGCACGCGCCAGTGTCTTGCTGCTTTGCCCTGTGGTCACAACTGTAAGCGACAATGCAGTCAATGTACAATTCAGACAAATGAGGGCGTCAAGGTAGATCATGAGCAATGCAAGCAAAGGTGTGGCCGTTTGTATTCCACATGTGCCCATTCCTGCGCTGCAGAATGCCACGGGGACACTCCGTGTCCGCCATGTACGGCGCCCTGTGACGTCCAGTGTGGTCACTCCAGATGTCCTAGGACATGTTCCGAGCCATGTGCCCCTTGCGCAGTATCAAAATGTCTGTCTGCATGTCCACACAGCGCCTGTTCCATGCCTTGCGCCGCGCCGTGTGATCACATTCCATGCTCTCGCCGATGTGAGAAACTTCTACCGTGCGGTCATCAATGCCCGTCCTTATGTGGTGAACCTTGTCCAGCACAGAAATTCTGCCAAACATGTGCGACCGACGAAATTAAGGATATGTCTGTAGACTTCATCTTGGGTCAGACATACAAAGAGATTGACCTGGAGGAAAATCCTTGCATATTTCCCCCATGTGGACATTTTCTGACCGTGGAAAACATGGATGCCCAAATGGACCTTCGGAAACACTATGTGCTTGATGAAATGGGAAAGCCGTTGTCGATTTCCAAATCATCAGAGCCGTTCTCCATCTCGGACGTTCCGAACTGTGCCACCTGTCGAGGTTCCCTAAGAAGTATATCCCGATATGGGAGACTGGTGAGGCGTGCCTTGTTAGACGAAGCGACGAAGAAATTTATTCTGTATTTGAATCAGAAGTACGTACCTATGGCTCAAGAGCTTGCCCAATTGGTGGCTCAGCTGCCAGACCACGAAGGGGCAGCGGCAGCTAAAGCATTCCAAAATGACCTTACTCTAAGGATTCAAGGGCCACCTGACCACCAAATCCGATTGATGCACCAGCATCTCAGGAAGCATGATTCGACAAGATGGAAAGATATGATCCTCCTGCGCCATCAGGTTACAGAGTACTACAAGAAAGTCAAGGTGGAGGAGCAGCCCTTCAATCAAGTACGCAACATGGTGAAAGATGCCCGTCGTCGAAAACGAAAAACTGGGCAATTCGAATTCGACGAGACCGTGCTCCAGACGAAAGGCTGCATTCAAGCAGCTTCGCTGTTACTTCGCCTCGATACAGCATTGATTGGAGACTTCCTCTCTTTGTATAATCAAACTCCTGGCGGGTCCAACAAATGCGTTCTCCGCCTTGACCTCCAGGAAAACCGAAAGGAGGCTGAAAAGCTGACGGCCATGGCTGTCAACTCACAGCGCGTATTGCAACAGGTCGAGGGCTACCTTTTCGGCGCTCAGCTGTGTGCCCTAGAGCGCCAAAGCAGCGATCAGCCAACTCGGGCAGAGGATCTTCTGAATGAGGGTAACGAGTGCATTGAACAAGCTCAAAAGCTGTGTACGGCCCACCCTGGTCAGGTACATGGATTTGCAGACGAAATCGAGGGTACATTGAAGATGCTCCGCGGCGGTACTTTTTACACGCCCGTGACCAGTGAAGAGAGAATGGCCGTTGTGGCTGCCATGGCACGGGAATTCAGGGGAACTGGACACTGGTATCGTTGCGTGAACGGCCATTTTTTCACCATCGGAGAATGCGGTGGCGCTATGCAAATCTCCACCTGCTCGGAATGTGGTGCACAGATAGGTGGCCGAGGCCATCAAACAGTCGCTGGAGTGACCCCGGCCGCTGATTTGGAAGAGAATTTGGCCCGGCTAATAATTTGAAACTATGCGACCCGAGAGATACGGTGGAGATTAAGTTTGGTGGCTTTGCCTCATAAGGTGAAGTAGAAGCAAAAGGGGATTCGTTCTTCACATCTTGTAGGGGTGAAGAAGTTGGAAGATTGGCACGGTAGACGATGTGATCACGCAAAGAGGAGCTTCATCAGCATCATCCAAAAGGGCTTTTGCAGTGGAGAGACCGCCGCGAAGAAGTATCGCAATGCATACAATCAATATTCACATTTCTATCTGTTTATAGGGGTATCTCCAGAATCATATAAACTCAATGCCACTGGTAGTCCAAGGTTATTCAAGCAAGCTCACCCGTACACCATCCATACCCATCGTCGCTGCAATATGATCCATCCAGTCTGTCGTGGGTGGCTTTCTGTATGAGGGAGTGATCAAAGACTCCACTACTAGCTGCGGCGCGTGTGGAGAGTCTGGTGGTGTTAATGGACGTACTACAGGGTCTTCACAGCTGGCCAGGCTCGAACAACGTTCGCCCGAAAGAAGTTGGCATTCTAACTCGAGCGAAGCTCGCTGTGTCGGATCCGTGGCGATGACCAGCTGGTTGAGGATCAGCAGGCCGGAGCGAACACCACTCGCGAAAAGCGTGGAGTAACCGTCGAGGAAGAAATTTGGAGACGGGCCGATGAAGCCCTGTCGAGCACCTTGACCAGCACGGCGCATCGACACCGAGATGCCAAACTCCGTGTTGATCCCTCGAAGCGCCGCACGAGCGGCCTGGACGCTACGCAAGACGTCTGGCTGACGCCTGGCCCTTTCCTCCGATGAAAGGGAAAGCAACTTGCGCACTTGCTTTACATGCCCGGGTATCTTCAGGATCTCCAGGAAGCCGCGCTCCACAACATCCGTATACAAGGATGAATCGGGTAGCTTGGCGTTGTTCGCCGCAATTTCTTCATTGAGGGCCTGCCACTCAGGCTCCTGCAGAAAGCATTCTTCCCCGGATACCAAGGCCGCTGTGACCAAGAAGCTTCGATAAGCGACATACATGGCACAACCGAACCCGTGAAGATGAGCCGACGGGCCACGGAGCTTCATCAGCGTCCGGACCCCTGACGCATGTTTAAGCCACGAGTTTGCATCGGTACAGTGGTGTTTCTCATAAACCGCGAGGGTAATAGCCGTCGCCAAGGCCTCGTCCGATTTGGCCGTTGAGATGTGGGACAACAACCCGCCAAGGCTCCGCAAGGCCTGAATATACATCACCCGAGCTTCTTTCAGCAGTCGCTGATCATTGTGCACAGCGCCCGCATAGGAGGTAGTGCAAGCGCGAAGAGCCCAATCGAAACATGAATTAGTCCCTCTCCGATTTTCGACATATTCCACCCAATTGACCGGCACTTGTGTTTCGGTGCACTTGAAATAACAAGGGAAAGCTGATAGGACGAAGTTGGTAAATACTTGGGTTTGTAGGGATGAGACAGCGGTAACGGATAGCGAATGCGACACCGTCTCGTTAGTCGGAAAGGCAACTGGCAGATATCGGACATTGGACCGGGTCGACCGTGAGGGAGGACCACCTTCGCGATCCGAGACCGGTGAGAGGTGCGAGGGCTGCGATGTCGACTGATATTTCTGTCGCAGGGCCGGGCCTTGATCGCGAAACTCGATCGCTCGGATCTGGCGCAGACAGGGTGTGTTCAGGCTTTTGCATCGTGCGCAAGGGGTCCTGCCATCGCACTGTAGCGGGGCGTTAGCGTTATCATCGGCAATACCAAGGTATCGGGCATCATTGGCTGGTGTCCAGAAACAAGGCAATGAATTAATGCCGGGCTCCACTTCTCTGCAAGGGCCATGATCTAGGTCGAAACGATAGATCGGAATCTCGGCATCTGTGTTGAGTTTTGGGGGCAGTGGGAACGTGGAAGAGGGCCAACGGGGTGCGGTAGTGTAACGAATACAGTCTCAACACAGCCCTCGTAGAAAAATTTGATTGGTGCGGAAAAAGCTTGCTCTTTGTAAATCGCACTTAGGCAGCATGGAATGTTCAAGGGAGGGGAAACAAGCATTGGTAGGAAAAGGCTACACGGACCTTAAGGCGGGCGTCAATGCAGCCACGACAACCGCGTGGCACTCGAACCATTGGCGCAGGAACACAGAAGAGCGCCTTCCTCCTCGTGTCCGGACCCGTTCGGCATGGAGCAAAGCGTTAGTCTCTAACGACTGACGCAGCAATTTCTCTCAGAATGGAGTCATCGGTTGGGGGTTTAGAGAGAGCAGTAGTGTGAAAGGGTGGAGTTGACATGGTGGGCCGGGTAAGAGCCACCAAAACGGATCCAGCCGTACCGAGACTTCTTCTCAATACGGAGTCAACTACGGAGTACTCCGTACTACTAGTACGACTAATATAGTAGTACTACCTACTGAGGAAGTATTGCGTCTGTAGTAACACACATTAGAGACTAGTTAATTGTGGACACCTCAGGTATCCACGGCCTTGAAGGTAAGCACAATGTACATATATATATATATATATCTCTCTCTGTATGTATACTGAATCTCTGTACACAGTAGGTTCGGAAAAATTTCAACTCTAAAAAATGCATTGCAAAAGACTCAATCATGCAAATGCGCGCAAAACATTCCAACATGAGAGGCAGAAACTCAAATCAACCATATCGTGCTTTCTTTTCTGCAAACCGAAAGGGCATGAATTTGTCAATCAAAGCCGATGGTGTCAACGAGACGAACCGTTGCCTGTGGTTTTTCATGATAAGGGCCCCCGAAAGATGAGGCCAGAATTTAGCACATTCCATCTAGACGGGGAGAAAGAGTAGAGGAGAAGCGGTCCGACCAGGATGCCATCAATACGGGGCACTGGGTCGACAAGCACAGGGGCAGGCAGTAATGGGAATCCTAGACGCAAAAAGAAACAAAAAAGGTAATAAACACAAGACAGAAATGGTTACGTTGAGATAAAAAAGAAGAAAAAACCAAGAATCCCGACCACGCCGGATTCGCCGAGAGAGAAAAGTAGAAAAAGGTTGAGAGGTCATGGGAGAAGAAACATACAGGTGCGACCACCACCCATTCATACCAGTCCATCATACAAAGACAGGGCGCTCACGATCGTCTCGTCGCGCTTGCTACCCTCCTTGAACTCCTCCATGTCAAGGCTGCCATTCTCATCTTTGTCCATCATACGGAAAATCTTGCGAACTCGTTTCTCGGGCGTGTCCTCATCTTCGGGAAGTTTCACCATCGAGCCGACCTAGTCATCCATCAGCCCTCGGTCACAGCATCCACTCGGAGCTAGCGGTTGACATACCATCTTATAGATTGCCTCCACGATGGCGAGCATTTCGTCATACGTGATCTTACCATCGCCATCAATGTCATACAGTTGAAACGCCCAATCCAACTTATCCTCCATCTTGCCCCGGGATGTGACCGACAATGCACAGATAAACTCCTTGAAATCGATCATCCCGCTATTATCCGAATCGAAGACACGGAACACATAATTGGCAAATGATGACGGATCGCCAAAAGGGAAGAACTGTCGGTAGATCTTTTGGAACTCCTCCTTGGTCAAGGTCCCCGAGGGGCAGTCCTTCAAAAACCCTACACCGAAAAGCCTCGGTCAGCCCAAATACCTCTTGACATAGAGTGAAGCACGTGTCAGCGCACCTTTATACCATTGTTGCAGTTCCTTTTTATCAAAATGGGTAGCCTTCTGGAGCTCATCGAGCTGGGTGGGGGAAAGCTTCGACTGACTGTCCGGTCATCGGTGTTAGCGCACATGGATCAGCCAGTGAGGGAACTCACGGCATCGCAGAGAGGGACGGAAGCGAGCCGGACAAGCCAAATGTGACGACAAGCGAGACAATTCAATCCTCACCCTCAGTAAGGATAGAACAGGGCCTGCGCATGGCATCCCACTCTGGATGTGTATTCTCATGGCCGTGAAGAGTACGCAAAACGGGGAAGCACGCGCACTTACGATTTACCCATGGTCACAACACGCGCTGTAGGACCGCTCCAAATTTATGGTAAATGATCACCTAGAACCTTTTATAGAAATCTTGAATTCACAGGCGGTTCCGATCTATTATTCGCTGAGGAGGGGAGTGCAAGATGCAGCTGCGGAAGATCGCGGGGTAAACGAGGTTTGGGCCGATAAGATCGTGCGCCCCCGTGGTCGGAGAGAGCTCGTTTCACTATATTGAAGGCTGGATGAATGAAGGAGGGAGACCAGACCAAGACAGAATTAAACCACGAGAGATTTAACGTAGACCAGGGAACCAGGAACGATTTGAATTTCCGGTCGGCGAGATTTGGAAATGGGAAAATAGAAACCGGGGGGAAAGAAGACTGCGTAGTGGCGTTCAACACCGGGGGAGCCGCGGGTCCAGACCTTTGACCGCCAAGGGGGAAAGACGCACGACAGCTGACGCACTAGGGATCCACGCCGTAGCTTGGTCAAGTTACTATATGCCACTCCAGGATATCTCTACTTGGTACCGTGTTCAATGGCTTTGTTCATATATCATACAATACGTTTCAGTTCACCTTGTTTGTGCACATGAATGTATCAAATCCCACCCGCTCCACTAGCGCCAAACAATCTTCCAAGCATGGAAACAGCATTCTCGTATACTCTATGTACAGGTCGTGGACAATGCATCGGATGGGGTTAGCAAAGGAAATACGAATGCGCGCAAGCTATACAGGGATATCGGAACAAGACTGGGAAAGAAAAGAGCCTCCATCACTCTATATGGCGCGGAGGTAAAGAGGAGAGGCCACCAAGCGCGGTGTCTGGTCAATTGAGGAAATACAGCGGTAAGACACTTAGTCAACCTTGATGGAGCCATAGATGCGCTGTACGAATGCCCAACTTGCGAAAAAGCCGATCGAGCCTGTGGATGAATTAGTTGGCGGCGGTGGAACCGATATGGAAAGACAGCTCAGAACTTACCAGTCAAGATGAAAACAACGAAGCCAATCAGCGCGGAGTAGCCGACATAGAGCACTGCACCCGTAAAACCACCAAAGCTCACTCGGGTTGCCCAGAAAAGCAGTGCGTTGAGGAAGACATAGCCACCAGTCATTCCGGCGCCAGCGAATGCCCTCCATTGCCATCGGTAATTCTCTGCGCACAGCAGGAAGTATACCAAAAGCACCGTCGTAGCCGCAGTTGTGATGATCATCAGCCCGTAGCAGAGGAACAGGAAACCGAACATGTAGTAGATCTTGTTGGTCCAAAGCGACGTCATAATAAAGTATAGCTCCACAAAGATCGCTCCGAACGGAAGAATACCTGTTAGCAGCAACGAAGGGATGGTCCGAAGACTGCCAGTCATGGGAGGGACCTGGCGGGGTATCTGATTTGTCTTCGTGGGTCCTTCCACAGCCTAGAAAAAGGGTCAGCACACGCCCCAGTCCAGTATATGATAAACATCACAAGCGGGGCAAACATACACGCTGCTTGAATCCAAGCCAGCTACCCGCAACACTCAACGGTACGCTGATGACGAACCAAATCGCAACGAGAGCTAGCATAGTGCCGAAGGGCACAGCCCCGCTGGAGCCTTTCGCCCATACGAACAGATTAAGCAAGAAGAAGGTGCTAAAAATAAAACCGGGAACAAGCACGGGGGTCATGACAATATTGCGCTTCCAAGCTTCTCCGCCGAAAGATTTGTATACTCGGGCGGACACATAACCACCAATAAACCCAAACAGTGTGTAGATGAGAAGGGTGGCTGTGGCTAAGAAACCACGGTTGGCTGGAGATAGAAGGCCAAAGAGAGCGACAACTAGACAAGCCGCATTAGTATGAATACTCATTATCTCCACTGAAGACGACAAAAAACTTACGAACTGTGGCGCCCGTCATCATGAAAAGCTGTGCACCGTTTCCAACAAGTACACTCAACAACAAAGGAGATTTCGGGCATCGGAAGACATCCCCATGTACTAACTTCCAGCCAGAATCCTCTTGGATACCATCTTCCACAGCGGCCGACGTTCCATCCAAATCCTCTAGGTTAATCATGTCCAGCCGATTATACCGGGCAATATCCTTCCGGAGAGCCCTAATTAGAATCATGCTCACCATGCCGACCAGGAAGACCACGAACACTGCGGAGTTTATCAGGGAAAACCAATGGATTTTCGGATCGTAGACATGCAGATACTTATCCCAGCGGGTAGCCCAGGGTGTAGATGATTCACGCCAGTACACGCTGTATGTCCAAGTGACGCCAGTCTCACTATCCTCATCCAGAATAACCGGGACGTCGCTGGATCCGCAGTCCACGCTCCCATCTCCCTGAACCTTGGAATTCCCACGGGAGTCGGGCTGAACGAGCACACCGACCACCCGATACTTGTCCTTGGCTCCGTACCCTACGGCATGGTACTCAATAAAGATATCAAAGTGGTTGTTCAAGACCGCCTGCCCATTATCGTTCAATGATCCTAGTGCAAAGCCCGGGTTATAGAATTTGGCCTCGGTGACAGATTCCACATTGATTTGGGCGCCGGGAAGTCCATCCACAAGCCAATTGAAGTTGTATCCTTGTACAATCCTCCGATTAGTAAATTTGGCGCTACGGGAATCGAATTTGGCCTCCTCCTTGCAGACAGCCTTGCACGTTTCGTTCTTGCCCATAAAGAGCTCGAAGGGTGACGATTGAATTCGATCCCCGAACAAAATGCTCCCTAGCGATTCGCGTATATATTTGGGTCCATCTTCAGGGGCGCAGAAGTGAAAGGCGGGGTGATAGTAGTCGTATGAAAACACGGAATGAAGTTGCTCGTCCTGTTGCGCAAGCCCTGGGGTGAGATGGTTGACATACAGCGGCACCGATTGTCCTTCGTCGTACGAGGTGGGTGCTACACCCGGTAAGTAGAATGCTGTTGTGAAAGAGGGTGCCGCAAGAAGAAGGGAATATAGGGAAAATGTTCGTTTGCTGAACGCCATTGTGGGCGTTTCTGTACAATAACAAAGCGTAAGATTAGCTCGCCCGTCGCTCTGTGATACTATGTTGTACTAAGAATGCATTCGAGTGACATACAAGTCTACAGTTGCCACTCCAGGGAAGGTATTTCAGTGGCTCATTGGGCGGGTACTGCGATGGTTGGCGTTCCAAGGGAAAACCGCTACCTCGAGGTAGGTCAAGCGTTGAGCTAAACGGAGATTAGATTGATGGAGCAAAACCGACGGCTGCGACGGATACGATGAGGCCAGCTATCGGTCTTGGCACACGTGATGGGTCCCTCGAGGTGACTATCGGCACGTGTTGATAAGACATCCAAAAATTTCCCTTCGGTGTGAAGATCGCAAGTGGAAACGAAACAGAACCACCCATCACATCGCAATGGCGACCGCTACGCAACAGCCGGAAAATTCCGGTCTGCAAAATATTTCTGCCTTATTGGAAACTATTACTGGCTGTCTCACCACTGCCGGATCATCCCTCCCCAAGGACAAGCGAGATACACCCTCGGAGGTGTCAATCGAACCTCCGCAAGATGGTATATCGCTGCTAGATACCAAAAGCGACTTGCTTCTCTCCTATATACACAATCTCGTTTTTCTGGTGCTGTTTCAATTGCGTGGACTATCAAAAGATCGTGATAGCGATGCCGAAGCAGATCAGTCCCTGCGAGAGGACACCGTCAAAAAGCTCGCAGAATTACGGGTTTACCTGGACCGCGGTGTGAGGCCTTTAGAGGGACGACTTAAGTATCAAATAGACAAAGTGGTTAAGGCCGCTGAGGATGCGGAAAGAGCCGAACGCACCGCTGCGAAGACCAAGGCAACCCAAGCAGAAGATTCTGGCAGCGACAATGAGTCGGCATCGGAGGACTCAAGCGATGGTGAAGGGGATAGCGCGGAAGGAAGTGATGATGATCAGGAAGATATCGATGAGATGGCATACCGGCCCAATGTCTCAGCCTTTGCGAAGAAAGTCGAACCGGAAGCGCGGGCAGAGAAGTCTACCAAGAATGCGCCCAGCGATGGCATCTATCGCCCACCGAAGATCATGCCGACAGCTCTTCCCACTACCGAAACCAGAGAACGTCGGGAACGTGGTCCACGCCGATCGACCGTTATCGATGAGTTCGTCAATGCGGAGATGTCGTCCGCACCGATGGCGGAGCCTAGCATTGGCAGTACAATCGTGCACGGTGGCAGGCACACCAAGTCGAAGAAGGAAAGGGAACATGAAGCAGAACGAACAACCTATGAAGAAACCAACTTTATCCGATTGGCAAAGGAGAGCAAAAAGGACCGAGCCAAAAGAGGTGGCCAGGCCAAGGGCACTTATGGAGGTGAAGAATGGAGAGGCCTTACTGAAGGTGCAGACCGTATTTCAAGGCTTACACGCAGGGCTAAGGGAAGCGGTGGCGCGCTGGATAGGAGTCGGAAACGCAAGCACGGCGACGACGGGCCGCGCGGGGATGGTGCAGCTGTGGGTCAAATATTTGAGAAGCGCCGGAAGAAGATCGAGGGTTGGAAACGGTAGCTGCATTTATTTTCCTCGTTCCTTTGGAATGAACGCATCTGTAACTATTTATTCTGATACCATTGGAGAAGCTTCCACAATTTATGTCTTTGTACGGCTGGGGCGTGTGTTTCATCAATTAGCCATGCACAGAGACTTCAAGGAGTAGAATAAGTACCACCTAGTAGCCAGATATGCTTGCCCGACAGGTAAGATAGCAGTGAGCAGCTTATAGTAAAACTAATCAGGACATGTCTCCCTAACTCGGTACAGAGCAGACCAGTAATGAATTGTAACTTGCTGACTGCAGACTAACAATCAAGCTGCACATCAGCGTACAGTGAGTGTATATGGCCGGTCTCCTGCAGTAGAAGATCGTTTTGTATTGTATACTCTATTCCACCGTCCTTCACAACTACTCTGCCGGAATGCGTTCTATCATCATGTACAAGGGTATCGGCGAGACCCAGAGGCCTCTCGTGACACATGCTGGGTGCTCATTCTAATGTACCAAGGGCTCAAACGGGGAAAGACGAAGAGACAAGAGGACAAGAAAAAGAAACGAGAAAAAGGAAAACATAAGGCAGTAGGGAGCTTCATTCACACAACATGCTCGGCACAGATCGCACGAGAAGACATGAAAATGGGATATCGGCGTGTCAAGAATGTTCTTCAAATATCTTCGGCGAAAGGATAAAATAAACAACAAAAGAGAAATCGTGGATCATCGTCTATCAAAGAACCAGCTGGTGCGCTTTCCCGTCTCCTGGGACTGGACTCCGGCAACCGGAGCACTGCTCTCGGATCCTCCGCCGCCGCCACGGAGCGGCTTCGCGATTCTCGAGCCGCCAAAACTAAAACTGCCGCCGCTATCCATACTCGGAAGACCCCTGGTAGAGCCCTGCTTCGCAGCCTCGAGTCTCTCTTTGACAGCAGTAAGTTGAGCTTCAAAACTGTTGGGACGATTGCGATTAGTCACGGTGGCAACCAGAAGGCAAATGAGATAAGTCCATACCGATGATTAGCCTGTGTGAGTTTCTCCTGGCTCTCCTGGAGCAGGCTCTCCAAGCTTGCGATGCGCTCATTTCGGGCGATCAGTTTCCTCTCTGCAATAGCAACCTCCTTCTTCAAGCTGCTGTTCTGTTCTACCAGCTGCCGCTGTACATGGGTCAATTGCTCAAGGTTGCGCTCCAAGAATGCCATCTTCTTCTGCTGGGCGCGGTTATTCGAAGAGCGCAACACGTTGTTGTATTGCTCGCGGGCGTCGTCCAGAGAAATCTCCAGTTCCACGACACGCTCACAGCGATTCTGCAGATCTCGCATGAGAGACTTCTTCATGGCATCAAATTCAGCAATCTGCTGCTGCAGGTTCTTGCCCGCAGCCCCATTTGTTGACACGCGAGTTTGCGAGTCGGCAAGAGACTGACGCAGCTTGCTGAGTTCCTCATCCTTACGCGCAATCTCCTTGCGAAGTTCCGAGGCTGCCTGCATTTCAGCGTCTTTCCGGGTGACATAAACCTTTTCTAGTCTCTCCCGGATCTCCTCCACATCCTCCTCTCCAAGGTTGCGTTCTAGAAGCTTCTCATAATCCTGCTCGAGGTCTGCGAGTTTCTGCTCAACTTCTACTCTGCGGCTGTCCTGCAGCTCACTCAGCTCGCCCCGGTCATTCATGGTCAACTCCGCCTGCCGGATAAAACCCTGGGTCTCCGCCAAACTCGTGCGAAGCTCCAGGAGGTCGTCCGGTGCAATGGTTTCGCCCGCTTCGCTAACCTGGTGCAATGCATCAACACGGTTGATGAGATCCTGAAGTTTGCGCTCGTTATCGGAGAAGACATTGCCTCCGAGGTCAAATCCGGCCATCATCTTCGCCATCTTCTCCGCCTTTTTCTTCTCCTTCTCGTCTAGTGCAGCACTGGTCTCCTTCGCCTTCATTCGCACGTCGAGAAGTTGCTGCTTGACATCATCCAATTCGGTCGTTAACTCCGAATTGGCCTCCCGAAGACCGTCCATAGTAATGGCAGCTTCCTTGCTTTCATACGAGACCTTCTCCAGCTGCATCCGGAGCTCGTTGACTTCGGTGTTCAACTTCTCGTTGTCCTTGCCCGAGCGTGCCGAGTTCTCCTTCAATGCCCGGAGCTCCTCCCGTGCCTCGCGCAAACCCCTTTCGACATTGGCAATATGCGATTCCTTTTCAGCGATCTGATCCTGCAGCTCATTCTCGCGCCTGAGGAACTCCTCCCTCTCGTCTTTCTCAAGTACAAGACTAGGGGTGCTCGAGCGATCGCCAACTCTCGAGTCAGGACGAGGGGTTTCCGATCGAGCCTCTTGAAGGCGAGACGGGGTGCTAGGGCGCGGTCGAGCTTCGGCCTTCGTCGCACTGACAACATCATTTCTGCCGGGCGTCCATCGGTCCTTGGGAACACTTTCACCACTCCGCCATACATGGACTTCTGTCTCCAGTGCCGATATGTAGCTCTCGAAATTGATCACCTGGCTCTGCGCTTTACGTAGCAGCTGCTTCAATTCAGCGGGGCTCAGTTCGGCATTAACCTTCGCCTTGTTCTTGATTGCCTTGGCTCGCACACCGAATCGCAAGGTCGAAATGGTTTCCGCATCGTTATAGCTACTGGGAGAGCAGTTGATAATTAAAGTGGTTCTTGAGTTACCTCCCAAACTCTCCTGCAGGATTCGGGTGAGTTTTGAGTCACGATACGGGATATGAGTGGATTTGCCATCCGTCAGCGCATTAATGACCATACCAAGAGCACTGAGACTCTTGTTGATTTTCTTCGCCTCCTCGAGTGTCTGACCACTGGCACCCGTCTTCCCAACTTTTTCACTACCGGCCAAATCGACCAGGAATAGTTGACCGCTCTTTGCAGAGCCAGTCTCGAGGTTCTTCTGCGTAACCGTGATGACGAAGATGGAATGGGAACGAGACGACTCCTGGTTCATGTTGGTCGCAGCAACTGCTCGTGCCGTGCCACCACGGCGCATCACCTCGTACACCTCCTGTACACTAGAAACATAGACTTCTAGCAGGCCCTTGACGTAAACCCCTCTGGACTTTTCCTCGTGTACGGGAAGGTTATCGTTCTGTGGCACCAACAGATCGCGGATACGCTCCATATAAATTTCCATGTAACTGACGCGCACCGTATACTCGATATTACTCGGACTAGTAAGGATGCTGGCGAAGATCTGTTCGACAATACGGGGGATGATACCTTTGCCGATGTCGTCGTCGATATCGGATCCCATCATCGTATATGACTTACCCGCACCAGTCTGACCATAGGCAAAAACCGTTCCGTTATATCCATTCAATATATCGTCGACGGTGGGTCGGATAGAAAAATCGAAGATGTCCGTTTGCTTCGAGTCCATGGGAAATACCCGGTCGAAAGTGAAGGAGCCGGTACCTTCTCTGGACTGTACATCGGTTAGATATTCCAAACTGACACCCAGAAGAAGGATCCTAAAGGAGAAATTATCGGTCGAAACCACGCACATTGATCTGACATGATTGCTCATTTTCGAAATCTACAATGGGTTCTCCTCCAGAGGACAATTCAACTTTATTTTGCGGTCGGAACCTCGCAACCACTACGGAGAACTGGTCAGTAACACCACTCGCGAAACAGAATCATCAGTCTCCAGGAAGATATGCGCACCCTTGATGGAGGTGTTGGAGGAGTTAGGGCCAGATGACCTGCATGCCAGACATTAAAGTGTCAGTCTCCGCCGCTTTGGGCGTTGAAGCGGTGAATCAACAAAACTCACGCCATGTTCACTCTGACCCAGAAACCCGGCGGCAGCTTCTAGGGGAACAGGGTAAAACTAAGGAGACGAGAAATAAAGCCCCGCGGAGAGGGGGAAGTATCGGAAACGTCGTTCAGATCAGTCGCACGAGAAGATGGTATCTTCAGGTACGGTGGGCGATTTGTTGTTTGGGTCAGGGGTCCACGTGCACGACACTTACGTGGGGAGCAATTTGGTGAGGGGACTCGTGATCTCCTCAAGCCCCCAGAGGCAAAAAAAAGAAGGGAAAAAACAAAAATTAGTCAAGACCCGTCTTAGTCGGAAGGGCAATATACTACCACAGCGACAGGACTTGTTAGGTCGACGTGAAAGAAATAAAGAGACGTGGGATCTCGTTTTTTGTGTCTCATCGGAGGAGTAAAGTTGTAAAGGAAATCATAATAATACTAAATAATAATGCTTCGACACGAGCCGTTAGTCTCCTTCTTGGCATCGGCTGAAAACTATCTTGTCGCTTGTCCCGCAGTTACTAGTCGATTTATAGCAGTGGAATTCGTTATGCGATTTTCTTTATAAGGCTCCTCTTAATTTTCACTAATAAAATGTGGACGGCATTCATAATAATAAACTCGAGAGGCGAAAGCAAACCACACTCTCAGCCAAGTCAAAGTAACGCAGAACGGCAAGGGGAAAGACTAATCAATGATAGAAGCCAAGGCATAATTGAGGCAGAAAACATCCTAAGCTAATGCATTATGCACCTCGCAACTGAAACATATGCGATTATCCACAAAAAGAGACCAAAGGGAGAATATGTACCAGGCGCCCAAACCCCGCGCTGTGCATGTCATCAAACGGCGTGTGAATCCTCCAAGGACAAGTCATGCCAACGGCGTGTCCGCCGCCATCGACAGTGTGCTGTCACCTTTTGACATGAGCAGACAATATTTGTTTCGTCATAAACGCCCACAGATAAATCATACCGAGAGAAGGGAATATAAAAAATAAAGAAAAACAGCCAATATCACATGTAGGGTCCCCTAGTCTTCCCAGCTTTTCTCGACAGTCTCACGCACACGCTTGATGTACTCCTTCCGGTTATCTTTGTAGAGATTAGATGCCTCGACATTGGCAGGTGATGATGTGTTTGGGTCATTAAGCAGACTGCAGAAAGGCGGAAATCGATTAGAGCCAATCACTCACCGTCACTGGTGGCCAGAGAACGTACCTTTGAATACTGGTGAGAATGGCCGCCACGTCATACGTTGGGCTCCAACGATTTTGCAGAATATCCAGGCACAGCTCGCCCGTACCGTATACATTCGGATGGAACATCTGGCTGATGAATTTAACACCAGGGGGCTTGTTCGGGTACTGCTCTTCAAAGTGCATGACAAGACGGAATGTGCCATCCTCAAAAGGAGTATCAGCAGGCCCGATGATAACAGCATTCCTAGTAGAGACAGGATCAGCAACGAATCAAGGCAATAAATAACAACATCAAAAATTTAAAGGGCTTACCAGGTCATGACATTGTCAGCTACCGGAGAGGCTGAGACACCGGCAGGAGGGTCGGTTTGCATACGCTGCATTTATGGAAGAGATTAGCTCACGAGATCTATACGGGAAGAGACGGAGTCCCCTGGACAAAAGAAGTATCATTCGAGCAGTACACATGAATATAATAAGGACCAAAAACAAGAACCAGGAATTCCGAGCTCTACGAGAAATGCGTACCTTGAAGTCGCGCATGAGACGACGACGGGCAGAGGTCGACATTGCGGCGGGGTACGGATCGGAGTATGAATGGGAGCGGGCAAGGGGAACTGTCAACACCGGGGTTAAATTGTGATACAGAAGACAAAGGCCGTCTTCAGATCTTGAATCTCGAGATGCTGAACTGAACTCAAATGTTGTTTTGAGAGAAGAGAGTCTGGATGTGGTTTGGGAAAAGAAGAAGATGAGTAACAATGGGAGGAGGACGTGCAGATCCACTACAGACCGCTTGCTGTTTGGAGAGTTCCTTACAATCGACGGCAAACCGCCACGGCTTCCATTCTACCCCTTTAATCATCAAAGAGATCCACTGGGAATTTGCTTCTCTCCTTTGCTGAGTTCAATAACATCCTTCTCTTTCAATAGGCATTTTATTTTCCCGATTCCTCGGACTACTTCCACAAGGTATGTACTAAATGTGCTGGGAAATCTCCTGTCCCGTGATCCGGTTTACTACTGAGCTTCCTACTGACTAAACCAAATGAGTCCTAGTCATCATGATGGATTCTTCAACGCTAACGGTCGGAACTCACCCGTGAACCCGAGCATATATCATCATGATCCTTTATGTTCTCAACTAACAATATCACCACAACAAGCTTTGTCTATCAGCCGAGAGATTCCAAATCCGTAAGACTATGCCTGCCGCGTCCTCTGTCAGCGGGCCAAGTTCTGACACCTGTAGCTGGAGCACATACGGTATAGTCCAAATTTAGTCCTTCAGCACCAAACTATCATACTTTGGACAAAAGGGTTAAAAGAGGAAGTAAATTTGAAACCTATCCAATAAAATGAGGTTTATTCGTAAAATATAGCGTTCACTGCAGTTTGTAGGTGGTTATTTCTTACTTCAAGAAATTAATCTGTACATATCTATGTACTAGTAGTGTAGTTGAAATATATATTGGTCTCTGCGGATATGTTTGTCATAGGACTGTTTCGAAGCCCCCAAGAAACTAGCATTCGCCCTCTACTAGAGAATTAGATAGCCTAATATAGAGATAAGAATTTAGCATGCGTATGTTAAAACCGATATATTCCATACTGCTCGGATAGTTATTATTATCCTCCTGGCAACTCGTCATCCACAGGACAGGGGATATGATGTCACGTTGATTGACATAGTTCTCAAAATCCTTTGTTGCCCAGGAACTACTAGTAGTTGTGAGAACTACATGAGCATAAAGTATTTGTTTCAAAGCTCCACACTCTATCGCGAATTGAAAATATTAATCCGCCCCCCTATCCCCCGCGCACAAGTCGAGGAGGTGGATGGTATTTATGCTTGTACATATATACAGTCGATTCCCAGCATATCAAGACAACTTTACCACCGAAAGTTTCCTGGGCCCAACATGGACGACTTAAAGCGGTTCCAATATAGACGAGACGGGATTTTATATAAGGCGCGTAGAGCTTAGGGGCTGGCAGTTGACTTCGCGACCGACAGAGAGCCACTTGAGTCACTACTGGACTTTATAGTAGGTACGGAGTAGTAGCGGCGGAGTTGTGGACATTGAATCTGCATTGATACAGTGTGTGATCCTTATCGGAGACTTGCTGAATTGGGAATATATCCTTGATATCCATGGATCCATTGAGATCCAGCCATTATGGTTCCTTATCGGGTAAGGGGCATACTAGCTCTCAAGGCCACATGATCTCACATCATGTGATCAATCCCTTGTTCAAAACAGCCTCGGTCCAAGCGGATGAGCGGCGAAGTGGTTCCGCGCCCACCGGGTGAAGCAGCAGTTACATTGGCGGCTAGAGGCGGATTACTTTGCGGAGAAGCAGGTCGAAGGCACCTCGAACCGGGACACCTACCCTGAATCCGGAGACAAGGTACTTATTATCTTTGTTTCCTCTTTAATCTCCCTTTTTTCCTTCCATTCTACAAGCATTGAAAAATGGCGATCCAAGCTTCAGCTACCCGTCTCTTCAAGCGAGCGGCTATCCCCGCATCTCGCCAGTGGCAGAGACAGTTCAGCGCTGCAACCCCGGCACTCAAGGAGATCCAGGATGCCTATATCCTCAGTGCCTCACGAACTCCGACTGCTAAGGTTCGACCCTCTACTATACCCAACGCTGTTTCCAAGTAAACTCATTGTTTTAATAGTTTAATGGATCGTTCACCTCAGTCTCTGCCCCCGAGCTGGGCGCCGTTGCCATCAAGTCTGCTGTGACCAAGTCTGGACTCCCTGTCGAGAAGATCACCGATGTATACATGGGAAATGTTCTCCAAGGATCTGTCGGCCAGGCACCAGCTCGTCAGGCTTCTATGTTCGCTGGCTTGTCGCCTACAGTGGAATCCATGACAGTAAATAAAGTGTGTGCCTCGGGTCTCAAGGCCGTAGCACTTGCTGCGCAGAATATCCAGCTTGGCCTTGCAGACGCCCAAATCGCTGGAGGCATGGAGAATATGTCTCGTGTCCCTTACTACCTCGCACGTTCCAGCCAGCTTCCACCGTTCGGAGAGATCAAACTGGAGGATGGTCTAATCAAGGATGGTCTGTGGGATGTCTATAACAAGTTCCATATGGGTATCTGTGCCGAGACTACAGCCAAGAAGTACGAGATCTCGAGGGAAGACCAGGATCAATATGCGATTCAGTCGTACCAGCGGGCCCAGAAGGCCTGGAGTGAGAATAAGTTCGCCGATGAAATTGCCCCCGTCACTGTCAAGGGTAAGAAGGGTGAGACCGTTATCGAACGTGACGAAGGATATGAGAATCTGCGGATTGATAAGTTGAAAACCTTAAAGCCCGCCTTTTTGAGAGATGGCACAGGCACTGTCACTGCTGGTAATGCCTCCACCATGAATGATGGAGCGTCAGCTCTGGTTCTGGCTAGCAAGGACTTGGCTCGCGAGTTTGGCCAGGGCAACCGGGCCCTCGCGCGTATCGTGTCTGCTGCGGATGCCGCTATTGACCCCGTGGACTTCCCCGTCGCCCCAGCGAAGGCAGTTCCCATTGCCCTTGAGCGAGCTGGTATCACCAAGGATCAGGTTGCCGTCTGGGAATTTAATGAGGCATTTGCTGCCGTTATCAAAGCCAACGAGAAGGTTAGTACCCACCACACGGCAGATGATCAATACTGAGTCTAACGTGCATTTAGATTCTTGGATTGCAGAACGCCCGTGTCAACCCCCTGGGAGGAGCTATCTCTCTGGGACATGCACTCGGAAGCTCTGGCTCGCGTATCTTGGTCACCCTTCTCCACCAGCTGCAGCCTGGTGAATATGGTGTGGCCGCGATTTGCAATGGTGGTGGCGCCGCTAGTGCCATGGTTGTCCAGAAGCTGGATCGGGTTGATTAGTCCTGTGCACCGGCATGGCATTTTCTTTTGATTTTACTTCTGATTTGAAAAGCGATAACCACAATGAGTTTATACCCGCATAGGTCTGGACATAAAATGGGCCAGCCAAAGCCTGCATATGTATATTTAGGCAAACTGAGACAAGATGTAGGCGGACCGAAATTGATGATTTTTCCAAGTTGATTTGCAACTGCGCTTTCCAGTATTACCGCTTTTAGCCACGCATTTTGTAGATGTCTCAGCAGCACGTGATAGGTAAACACATGTCACCTGCCAAGACGCGCGAAATGTCTACGCGCTTTACCCAAAGCGTCACATGAATAACTTGTAGTACTCTTCAGTCTATATCTGAAGATTATATTCTAAAGTACACAACCAGTTACCCTTGAACCGTCTTGGTGCTATAATGCTAGGTCCATTAGAACTGCAGCTTTTCCCCTCTTGTTTCAACTGCATATCATGGTCTGCAGACGGTGAAATTGCCGTAGCGGCAGGGGAATATGTCCAAATATTAGTCAGTGCATCGAATCCTACTTTGCTCGTCAATGAAGCAAAGCACCGTAAAGAATGATGACCATATCTTCGTAAACAGGGCTAATGACAGACAGACACCAAGGCATACGACAGAAAAAGAAGGAGGCAATGGGTCGGGTTCCCAAGCCGCAACCAATACTTGGAACGTGACACGCATTCGCACAAATGTTTTCACAAACGGGGAGTGGCCCATAATACATCCTCAGAAGCGGGAAAACTTTTCAATCGGGCCGGAGCAGTCTATCACTACTGTCTCCGGCTTGGCCTGGTCACCACCAGGACTCGCCAAGCATAGGCGCTGTGTTTTGGCAGTATTGACTTCGAGTCTGCTTCTATCATTCTATGATATTAGTCCTCAAGGAAGATGGACACGGGTTGCTATCGTCAACGACTGTCTAAGCTCGTACTTCAAGTCCCTTGTTGATGACGAAGAGCTCAGGCTACGGAAGTCCAATATTCGTTGTTTTACGTGGTGTCCGCCTCTTAAAGTTCCGATTGCAGAACAACATGCCACGAGCTACACAGTACCGCCTCCTGAAAGCCGTTGGGGTATGCACTTCCTCTCGGTCACCAACGACGACAATGATATGATTCTCTTACAGGCTCGGAGATCCACAGATCCGACTTCCACAAGCTCCTACTCTTTTGAAGTCCTGTCCCTTACTTCACTTGATGAGCATATAGAAAACCAACCTGTCCAACCGGCCTCGATATTCGCCTCTGCTCTGAGAGCGCGCGCTAGGGCATCTTTCATGTCGCCCGGCCCATGGGTCTATCAGCAAACTAAGGATAGAGATGGTGTTTGTTCTGCGATTGGGAACGTGGCTGTCACATTGGGGGCAAAGCTCAAGATGGTGAGACATGTCATAACCTTGATACCGGACAATGATCAGGCAAGCTCTGCAGTGAATCACATGGTCCAATGTGTCTCTGAAGAGAACATATCGTACGGAGGACTCCTGAAAAGTTACCACTTGACTGGCCCTCTGCATTGGCTCTACACAGTAAGTTTGCACTGAGAAACGAGGCCGCTTTTATTAATAAGTATGCAGGAGGAATCTTCTGAAATCGGTCTTGTCGTAGGCAGCTTTGCTGGATTGACTACGATATTCTTTTCTCGCGCAGCATATCAAGGAATGAAAGCAGCAGGGAAAGGGAACCAAGTTAAAGAATTGCCGTTCTACGAGTCCACCGGAAGTGATATAGGAACTGACTGTCCGAGGCATTGGGAACAGACAAGTGGTAAGATTTGGTTACACCCAACGAATATCTGTCGCTAATGGAGAGCAGCCATGACCGTTGCTTTGGATGAGGCAACGCAGATGCCAATCCTTCATCTCGGTACTGTAGGTGGATACACGGCAACTATGACACTGTCTGGCATCCAAAGCAGCAATGGACTCTCAGAAACACCTTGGAAGAAACAACTTGATACTATCCGCGAACAGTTTGACATAGCCCGTGACCTTGGCGGATATACCATCAGCAGAACCTGGGGTCTTGCATCCTATAATGGTCTTGTTGTGGCAGCTTTTACACTACATCCAGGAGATACGGTTGAATATCGGACTTCTGCAGAAGAGCGAACAACACTTGTTTTCTCTCACGCGAATGCAGAGATTACGGAATTTGATGACCTGGGTTTCCCCTATCCTTTACCAGATCGATCTCCAGAGGCCTTGCGCAGGCAACGGGAAGCTGCCTTGGGATATATACTCTTCACTGAAGATGGCGATTATAGCAAACTGACGTTGAGCTGGAAAATGCTCTATGCAGCCGCTTGCTGCGCGATTGTGGACTCTCAGAATGACAAGATATTGTCTCAGGCTCAAAAAGCTCTGGAGTGGTTAGCATCAAGCATAGAAGTTGATCTGTCTGATGAAATAGGCAAATGCTCGGTGCCAGGCAGTACGATAGACTCAAAATCCGCAGAGCAGCTTCAGGCTCAGGCCAACAGATCTTCGAACAATGTGCTATATGCGATGCAGGGCTCTCCTGGTACTCCGCCGTGGAAGCTCAGTGTGCGGCTGGCCATCTGTTTGGTACGTAACTGCTCGGTGGAGATCGTTCCCAGTGACGATACAAGCGCTAACTGTCAACAATAGTGCGGTGCGGTGTGACATTTCTGGCTATTCAAGAGCCAGACCTTTCGAAATTCTGCTCGCGCTGTGGAACAGAATATCTCAGCGAGGATCTTGTGCATGACGAACTCGAATACACCTGTCGAACCCTGTCAGACGTATTCGACACCTGTATATACTGCAACGGCAAATTTCAAGCCTAGCAGTAAGACTTTCTTTCGTTCTTTTCCTCTATCCTTGTATTTCTATTGTACAGGCTACTGTTTATACGATTCCTAGAAGCTTTCCCGCTACTGGATTCCATTCGTCATCCCAGCGACGAGTGCTTTCCTTCTGCGCTCCGACGCGGAGTTTGTCAAGCTTACTTGTGTCTCCGAAGAGTTCAACAAGCTCCTCTACGAGTTCATCGGAGCTCCCGAATCCTCTCCCATTAACACCTTCGGTGACCAATTCTGGCCACGCCTCGAAGCGGTTCCAGCCAACCACTGGCAGACCAGCGCCGAACATATCAACTACTTTCATAGGCAGATCGACACCACTACTGCTTGTGTGTAGGCTGACGCCGAGTGAAGCGGATGCCAGGAGTTTTGCATAGTCCGTGGTGGTCAGCCATGCTGTGCGTATTGTCACTTTTTCGAGCTTGCCCGCTTTTTCTAGGTCGGCGATCTGCTTGATATACATTTCCTTCTGTGGGCCTTTGCCCGTTATGATGGCTAGCACCTGGGGCAGTTCCGGCATGGTCGTCGCTGCTAACTCCGAGTATCGACAGAGGGCATCGATGAGCAAAGAAAAGTCCTCATCCGCAGTCCACGACGTTGAACTGACTAGAATGCGAAGGGCCCCAGACTTTATTAGCGATTGTACGGAAGCAGCTACCGGCAAGGATAAGAGAAATTCTTGTCGAACGTCCTCATCAAGTATGGGCCGGAAGTGGTGGGCTGGTCGATCGTGCAGCGGCAGGATAGGTGCCTCCAGTAGGAACTCTTTCTTCAGGACAGACGTCATGGCTGTTGTGACGCACAAATGTGCCGTGGCATATCTTCCGAATGTCTTCTCATACCATTTCGACAGTTTGACCAACAGATGACCATTTCCAAGTTTGAGCGCCAGGATGGAGTAGCCAAAATTGTGCCAATCGATAATAAGGTTCGTTTGACGAAGAAAGCAGGTTAGGGATGCGACCGCTAGAGTTGGAATGGATGGAGGGTTCTACGCGATACGAGCCGCTGGGTGAGCGTGGGTTGCGTTGGAAGTTATGCGAAACCGGGGACCAACCTGAACAAGGAGCCATTTCACTGGGCGCGTGCGATAGGCTAATGACCACCACAAACAGACAACTTGGAAGAGGACCTTCAATGGCCCAAATACTAGGAAAAGAAGTTTGTTGCTTGTTTGAAGACAGGCTGGGTGTGGAGGAAGTGCAACAATCGAAATTCTGGGGTCGGAAGAGATATCGGGATGAACTTCTGATTCTACAGGAGAGGGTTAGAACGTTGGGGAAGGAGGTGACGATGAAGAGGAATCGCTCCGTACCATGATAACCAATGATTTCCACTTGGCCTCCCCCTTTGGCAATGCTCAGCGCATGGTACTGCATGCGCGGACTACGACCGATGTCCCCGAGGACGAGAATCTGTACAGTTGTTTTGGGGTCGGTAGAAGCATCTTGCGCTGTTGAGCGTTTCGGCGCATATTGTGATGGTAGTAGAAGTATGAAGAGGGTGACCACGGTGGAGATATAGAAAGCGATGCTAATGAAGGACTCAATCATGGCGAGCGGTTGAAGGGTGGGGAAATTAGACAATTTGAATATTAATCATAATGCGTAAGAGAGGTCAATTGACTATCTTGAGACCATAGAAGTTTCTCACTGTATGCCGGTGAGGTGTTTGGAAGATCCGCAGGAGCTCTAATCCTGTAAAGGTGGTGCAAGATGACGATCGGTGTAAAGACGGAGTAAACATGGCCCGGTCTTCTTCCCCCCACACTTCCATCAGATCAACCGCGCGGCGATGCTGCAAGGGCAAGGGATTATCGACCTGCAAAGCGGTTGGTTACCACATTGGGAGTCAGCAGCACATTTTCTTATTGGACAATGACTAGATTGAGGTTCCCACTTGATTCTAGACATTGAAGCCGATTTATTACATCTTATTTATGATTTTATCTTTTCTGTATTCATTATAGGAATTGCATGTAGTAGTTCTGATCTGGAGGTGCGGAGATAACGAACCGAGGAGTACGATCACGTGGCCCGCTGTTATCGCCTGAAGATCGCATCTGGAGGTTCCCATTGCCACTCCCATTGTTCACCAAGCTTGCTTCTGCATCAAGTCTGCTTGTTATCCTTGGCGCTATGCCGCGTCCCTTGCCTCAATCGCCCGGTTAGATATCTTCTTTGAGCTGCTAAAGCTCCCAGAACGCCCCCATTCCTTGATTGCTCTCCTCGAACCTCCTTGACCTCTCCGCCTCCTGTCTGCTTGATCGTCGCTGAACCGATTTTCTACGAAGCAGGTGTCGCACACTGAGACCATGTCAACGGGCGCTCCTGTGTCCAGTGTGGATACAATTGCTCCCGCATTGTTGACACAGGGACAGTATAAGCCCACTCCTAGTCGTGGTCACTCACGCTCCAAACGCTGGTCGCAGGGGCCGATCTCCTTCTCTGCATCTGACGCAGCTTCCACTCAACAACCGTCGCAACCATTGACTGGGTCGACATACGTCAACGGCAATGCATCGAGCTCGTGGCAAGGACACCAACATTCATACTCACAATCTTCAAGTCATGGCGACACGTGGGGCAAGTCCGACCACGCCAGTGGTGTTCACCCGCACAACTCGAAACATAGCCATTCTGGTAGCGTAACAGGGCTGGTACCGGATACGCCTATCATATCGTCAAGCCCCGAGTCACAGAGGACGTGAGTACGTCCATATCCTTGGTTGATATCACTAGTTAACGACCGTTTAGTCATGAAATTTTTGCTGGAGCCCTAATAGCTTTGCCATGGATCGCCATTTCGTGGTATTATACACACCATGCACAATGGACGGATTCGCAACCCGCAACTGATGATGAAAGTGTCACATCTTCAGGCACGAAGCATTTAGATCACATTCCATCGAGGACATGTATCTTGACCGCCATAACAATGATCATATTGGGAGGAGGGCAGCTACTTCGAGTAGCCCAACGGGATAGAAGTGATTCTCGAGTCACACCACCCAAACTCCATTCGAAAATTGTTACGGCTTCCTTTTTGCAAATGAGCTCAATTGCACTACCCATCTATGCGGCGCTCAAGGTGGGTGGTTTCCTTGTCGCATTTGTACTTGCTCTGGCAATCGCGTCCGGGGTGCCGACACTTGCGCGCGGCTATGATTCTCAAGATAGCAAAGCACGGCTGAGTCAAAAGAAACTGACAATTGGTGTCATCGCAACCGTGGTCGTGTTGAGCTTTCTGGCACTGAATACGTCTTGGGACGCAGAGCCCTTTTTGGGCTATGTATCATTGCTTGTGTCGGTTTTTGTCATTCGCCCGCCTTTCTTGGCCTTTACACTTGACCCTGCCTATGACGCAGCAGTACCACAGGAGAAACTTTCCAGACTGGAATCATCTGGTGTTTCTCCTAGCGATCCAATGCTGACTGCTCTCCTTGGGTTGCTACTAGCAGTTGGCACCACTGTTGCCGGGGGCTTATATTTCCATCTTTCAGGTATGATGTATGTAGTGGCAGCTGCCGGTGGTTTTGCAGCATGCTTAATGTATGTGACACCGACAAATTTACGCTCGCCGCACAAGATTGGTCTTGCCATTGCAACTGGTGGCGCCGCCCTGCTATGCGCACCACCACCGCACGACGGTGCTTATGTGGTCTTCATCTTCAGGGGGATCCTTGCTGGGATCGCGGTTCTTACCTCTAGGTTTGAGGATAGACAGTTGCGCTTGGGGATTCAAGCCCATAACCATCACCACCACCACACCCACTCCAATGATGATGCGTCAACCATCACGAAGCTCATCCTCCGCTATAGTGAACCATATCCACTACTGTACAGCATTCTCAAGGAGAGTGACTCTCGTCGCATCTTCTATTTCATGACGTAAGACCACTGTTTCTTGTGCACTTCATTATGGCTGACCCTGCTAGTCTCAACTTTGCGTTCATGCTCGTTCAGCTATCCTATGGATTTCTCACAGGGTCATTGGGACTCCTCAGTGATAGTATCCATATGTTCTTTGACTGTCTTGCGCTGGTTGTTGGCCTCTGCGCCGCTGTTATGAGTAAATGGCCACCCAGTGCGAGATTCCCTTATGGATATGGCAAAGTAGACACACTGTCGGGGTTCGCTAACGGTATTTTTCTCATGTGAGTGGCCTCCCGCTCGTCATCAGGTTGTATTGCTGACTTTGTCTCTAGGATTATCAGTATTGAAATCATCTACGAAGCGGTGGAAAGGCTATCATCAGGCAGCCAGATGCATCGTATCGGAGAGCTGTTGGTGGTCAGTGCTGCCGGTCTCGCCGTGAATCTTGTGGGTATCATGGCATTTGACCATGCACATCACGGACATGACCATGGCCACGATCATTCACACGACAATGAGAACATGCACGGGATCTTTCTCCACATTCTTGCTGACACCCTTGGTTCTGTCGCCGTTGTGATATCAACCATTCTTGTACACTACTCTGGCTGGTCAGGGTACGACCCCATCGCCTCATGCATGATTGCCATCTTGATTTTTGCCTCTGCTGTGCCGCTAGTCAGCAGCACTGCCAAGAAACTGCTTCTAACCCTTCCGGCCGACGTCGAATATAATGTCCGTGAAACTCTAGCTGGCGTGAGCACCCTACGGGGAGTTGTAGGGTACACCGTTCCCAAGTTCTGGCTCGATGATACAGGAAAATCGGACCACGACCACGACCACGACCACGGCTGCGGCCATGGCCATAGCCACAGCCATAGTCACAGCCATAGCCATAGCCATAGCCATCATGATCACGATCACGACCACAGTCATGAACACAATCATAGTCATGGTCATGGCCATGGTCACAGCCACAGTCCCAATCACTCGCACTCCCACAGCCACTCGCACTCCAATTCTCACTCCCACAGCCACAATCACGACCACGACCACGCACACGAAAAGTCCAACCCTAATGTACTGGGCGTGATCCATGTCATCGCGTCCCGCGGCTCCGACCTAGAAGACGTGCGCCAACGAACCGTTGACTTCCTCCGAGAAAAGGGCATGGATATCCTGGTCCAAGTAGAACGAGAAGGCGACGGGCGATGCTGGTGCGGAGGCGGAGGAAACAAGAGCTCCTAACACCATGATAGACCGTGGCAGTTGGATTATTCTTCTATTGTCTTGACTTATGTTACGTAGTACATATCCTAACAATATAGCCAGATGTATATCTGCAATGAGGCTATTGATGCATTGCGCCTTCTCTAGTCATATCGTGAATTGCGCAATGTCACTCTATATACTTGGGCATGCCAATGATGAAAATTCCTCGTACTTAAACCGATATGAAATCCCAGCTATAGCCGAGAACCCAAACAAAGCCAAACCCTGAGACAAAGAACGACAACAAAGCAGTATAACAATTTATCTAATCTACCAAAACCACCATCCCCAAAACAAAAAACCCCAAACCAAGCCCCAACAGACAGATACTAGTATCTACAACTTACAACACCCAGAACCCGAAGCCTTCCCACTCTCCTCAAAAAGAACACTCCTATTTCGCTCCTGCGTCGAAACAGCCACATCCAACGCGGGATTCCCCGTGAAGAAGTTCACAGGCTTCAGCCCAACCACCATCTTATCGACGGGCATGACGGGCCAATCCTCGATGCGGGGGTTATGCGTAGAGCCGAAGGTATGCCAGACCACGATATCGCGATTCCGGACACTCGACTCCGACATAGCTCGGCTCCGAGCTTCAATGGCGGAAGCAATTCCCTCGCCGCCGGCAGATTGCATGGTGTGTCTGCCGGCCGGGAAGAGTTCGTCGTCGTGGTAGCGGGTGACCCAGACGGCGTGGGAGGCGAACTCAGATCGTTTGGCGTGGTGGGAGGTTGGGTGGGCGAGGAGCATTTGGGAGTAGCAGGGGAGGAGTTTGAAGGCGACGGGGGTATCTGTGATTGGGTTTCTGGAGTGTTCGTTAATGATTTTGAAGGTGCGGTTTTTTGTGAAGTCGAGGTCGAGGCCGGCTTCGTGTTCGATCATTTGGTGGGTGGTTGTGTATCCGACTCCGAAGGGATTGGGGATTGTGGGGTCGTTGAGGGGTATGGGGATGGATTCTTCGACTTGCAGGGAGTTGGAGTAGCCGTCGAGGGCTGGGTCGATGCGGAGGCAGAAGAGGTGCTGGTGATATGGGGCGAGGACGCCGGGGGCGACGATGGTGCCGTAGGGGACTTTGTCGGTGAGGTTGATGGGGCAGGTGGATAGGATGCCTGTGGCGCGGACTTCGTAGTGGATTGAGGCGTCTTGGCCAAAGTAGAAGGCGAAGATGTATTCGTAGTTGCTGACGGTGATGATGGTTTGCAGGGTTAGGACGCGGGAGCGGGTGACTGCTGCGTTCTGGGTGCGGAAGTTGGTGTGTTTCCAGAGGATCCCGTCGTCTTGTTCGTGGCAGCAGATCACGTTGGGGAGCTTTAGTGGTTCGCCTGAGTTGGTGTTGTGCCAGCCGTCGAAATATTTGATTACGCCTAGGCAGTCACAGCCCAGACGCAGGTTGTTGGCGTTGATGCCGGCACCGTCGTTTCCTAGATCGAAGGCCGCCTTACGAGGATATGGGGCGCGGGGGTCTCCGTAGGGCACGAACATTTCAGCTAGAGATAGACGGTAGAAGAGACTACGGCCGTCGTAGCGGATGTCGTGCAGAGTCAAGCCTTCGCGGTAATTGAATCCTATACGCATGCGCCATTTCTCCCAGGTGACAACGTTACCGTCGACATGGAACGAGGGACCTTCGGGCTGGACCACCTGGTATGGTTTGGTGGTTTTGCGCGGCGATGATCGCAAGCTTGGGTGGTATTCGCTTGCTTCGGTGGAATGGATCTTGCGCTGGTCATATGGCTTTGGGTGGTCGTGGATACGCTCGTCTGACGATGATGGAAGCTGGTATATTTTGGTCACCTGAAGCTGTTCGGAGACTTCTGCGCATAGATCCAGCGGGTAGGCGTAGTAGTTGGCATCAGGACTGTCGAGCAAGCGCATATAGAACCAACACTGTTACATGAAATTGTTAGTTTTCGAAGCTCCAGTCAGGCATTAGCTGTGAAGGAAGTATATTCACCATGGTTAAACGCTCGGACATGTCGTTCATACCATCCGTAGCGTATGCCCACGGTTCGACGATGACTGTTGCTCCTGTGGGAAGTTTGAGCTTCTTGATCTCCTCTTGAATCCTTGTATCGGCCAAGCAGGCTTTCTCAACTGACTTCATGTATTCAGAGTCAATGTAAGAATGCTTCCCTGCGAGATGTTCTTGTTTGATAACGGCCGCATGGTCAAGATCAATCAGCAGCTCAACTAGTTTGTTCTTAGATTCGCTGCGGACGACCACTTGTACGCGAGCTACCCGAGTAGGGGGTGTATCCTGCGGCTGCCCAGAGTGCTCCTTGTCGAGAAAGTGAATCATGTCCTGCTTGGGGGGTTCCTTCAGCGTTATCACACGAAAGATGGGGCTCTCTCCAGGTAGTGCAGAGCGTGTAATGTGTGCAGCCTGCTCTTGGTCAACAACGATCTTCTGTGTAATATGGAAAGCCTACTTTGGAGATCTCTCTGGGTGTCAGAGGATCGAATGGATGCATCGACGAAGGCATGGTGATTGAATTCAAATACTCGACGCAGCAAAAGGCTATAAGGTAGTATATAGAAAGTTGTTCGAGTGCAGTCTTACGGCCCTGCCCTTGGACGGAGAATGAAGATGCGTATTTAATTTGAGAAGGACGGTGTCAGACGAGGGTGTTTAAGTATGTTGAGAGTCCCTCATAATTGCATCAACTCCGCAGACTTCCCCCACTGCCAAGAGAGCAGACGTCCGCTACGGTTAAGATTAACCGGGCCTCGGGGGCGGATCTTCAACCCTAAAGGCTAAGCTTCCAAAACTCTCCCCACCGCCTCGCCTCGAACATCCCTTAGCGGACAAGAACTTGCGAAGGAACATTGCAGGTTCATTCATGCTCATCACTCAATGTAGGCCTGTTTTGCCTGTCTCGGTTCCATCGAAACTATAATTGTTTCCCCGTTGCCTCTGCTTCCGTGCATTCTTTTTTGTTTTGTAGCCTCGACTTTAACAGAACTGTGATACCGGACAGAATCGGCTGGAACTCATCCATCTAAAATGGCAGTTAAGGTGTCCTTGTAATTGTAACCTCTACTTGATGAGTCCCTTGGGATCCAACCACGTAGGCTAAATGGAGATGGACAGCATAGGCCGAGCTTTATTTGCTCTCTCAGATATAAAAACTGGCTTAAAATATAGGTACTTCATTGAGGCCAGCTATCATTAATGCTGCCGATACGTGCATGAGTTTTGCACCATCACAGGCCATCCTTCTAATGTGATCACCCCTGTATATTAAATGAGTGATGGCGAACTTAAGTTAACTCATGGTTTATCCCTTGTTGCGGAGTTCTCTGCCCTGGCATGTTGCTGGGCTCGAGATTCCGTGGGTGGAGAGTCTGCCTCGTATTTCAGTTTAGGAAGCTCCCTGAAGGATAGGCCCCCTCCATTTTACCCCGCGGCGAAGGAATGAATCTTGGAGACGCTACCAGGAGAAGTGTACTTTTGTCATCAACGCAGTTGCCATGGGGTATCCGGTCAAAGTGAACGCGCCTGCCTGCCAATCCTCAGAGCTTCGAAAATGGGTTGTACTGGTGAATCACCTTAAAGACCTAGTTTCTGTTTCGGCCATAAAACCGCCTCTTCCCACCGGGCATCACCCGCCTGTAGAGCAACCAGAATCTCAGAGACGAGGGCAGAACCGGAATTCCGAGCCCACCATGTCTTTCCATCCAGCTCGGCGAGTAAAACGCCCCAATGCATGAGAACAAGCAAAGCAAGCGGCTGGCGACGACAAACAACATGCACAAACTCCTTATCGACACATGCAAGCCAAGACAGGACGGAAGCTGCATCTTGTTCATGTGCGTAGCGAGCAAAGCTACGATGGAGATGAGAGATGGCGCCTTTGATGATGCTATGTTGGTCTGGATCGATGCTGGACAGGAGTGTATCGTTTAGATCGGCTAGACGAGTCAAAGCAGCCTCAGCTCCGGCGTCTAGCGGGGCACCCGACTTCGCAAAGAAGCCGTTCTTAGAGACAAATAGATTATTTTCCAGCCAGGACCGCGTGATCGAGAAAATCTTAGCCACGCCTTTTAGTAACTCGAATACGAATATAAGGTTCTCGATCATGCTAGAGCTTTCGCCTCTGGGTCCTGGTAAACGGGGGAGATATATGCAGATCATAATGGTGATGACGGAATGGGCAAATACGGCGTCACAGTTGAGTGGGGTTAGATTGGCAATCGCGTGTCGGAAGGGTGCAAGCCCCTGGTTATGGTATTCGAGGGCCGTATCGAGATAAGACAAAGCTTGTGGTGGCTCCAAAGCGGAGGCCGTGTGCAGGGAGGCTACTGCTAGGATTCCACTCATGAGAAAGTCATGCTCCAGAGCTTTGCGTGGCATGACAACCTGCCATACATAGTGATCTGATTCTTTGTTGCAAAGACTTCGATATGTATCCGTGGAAAATTTATGCATCAGCTCTAGCTCCCGCTTGCGAGAATATGTAAATGGAACGTTGGCGGTTGCGCCAACGAAGGGGTGACTGGCTTCATCCGAGGTTGGACCCAGTCCGGGATGTATGGAGTTCGGACTCGCAGATGAAGAACTGGCTATGTTGCGTGCTGCAGGAGTGTTCAAGTAAGTGCAGCGAAGTTCTCTGGTGACACAATTTGAACATGGTGGGCCTTTTTCGTCGCACTATATGATGTTAGGGCAAGGCAGAACAGGTATAAAAGCTATGAAAAGAAAGCCAATTGGAGTTTAAGCTGCTTTAGCTAATCAAAGTGGAAATAAGGTTGGATATAGATTGATGAAAATGTCAGAGGAGTGGGAAGCATGTTCAGTTCCAGATCATGGTAGGATTGGACACATGGGAGAATTGACTGAAAAAAAACAAACCGACCTACCTTGACTCTCCTCTTCTTGCACTGATCACATCCATTGCGCGATTTGGTATGGGCCCTCCGTGGCATGGTCGATCCACAAGAAACTAAAGTGCATTTGACACCAGATTTCCTCTGACTGGCGACCACGTGGAGGAACACGTGGGGGGCACGTGGGGAAAATCTCCGTGGGAGACAGCTGATGTCACGTGGATCCGGGCATAGCAGCTATTGAATTTTGATGAGGGCGAAGGTTACTCCGTACAACTGTCCTCCTTTCTCACCAAGATACGGGGTACTCTCCATTCAAATCCCAAACGAGGCAGTGACGCAGTGGGGTTTGGGCTCCCCGCTGCGGCCGCTACTCCATAACTAGTGTATTGTCTCGGTCAGGGCCCGGGATGCACTCTACAGGACATCTCCCTGTTCTTTGTGGACCGCGACTTCACTACGGATATATTGAGGCTTATCGAAGGTCTTGGGGAGTAAGCACGGCCTACCAAGACGGGTAAATATGTCAGCCTGGCGCCAGGTGGCTATCTCGGTGCTCCTTCGAGTCAGAACATAGCCATCGAGCTTACGGATCAATGAATCAGTTTAGGGCCCGCGATCAAATTTCAGAAGGAAAAGTGGGGCTGCGAACACGAATGCGAGAGCGAGAGCGAATGCGATCCAATCAAGTCTCCCAAAGCATGCTTTTTCTTCTATGAGAAGCAGGAATTTGCCGACAGGATCCACTCGAGTCATGGCAATCGGGGAAGAGAAACGGGACTTTAAAATAGTATTCCGGTATTAAATATATACGAGGAGCCAGTCATCAAGTTGTCCCAACGGTCTCTCCCTAATTCTTTATCTTCATAGACTAGACGCCACATAAATTTATTCTTCTATACTTTCGTTTCTGGTGCCCGTCGTTCTTTTTCTTTTTTGGCTCATTTTCTTTTCTCTTCTCGTGTATACATATACTAATTTCGAAGCTCGAACCAACATGGCCAGCTACAACACTTGTACAGAAGTCACGCCCTTGTGCCCCGTCGAAGCTACAACGTACGGTTACTACCCCAACTATGGTGGTAACATCTTCTTCGCGGTCTTTTATGGCATTTGCGGCGTATTTCAACTCGGTTTCGGCATCTATTTCCGCTCGTGGACGCTGATGGTGGCGCTGGTGGTCGGCACGCTTCTCGAGATGGCGGGTTATATCGGTCGAGTATTGATGAATAAAAATCCTTGGGATGGCGGCGCGTTCAAGTTGCAAATCGTGGCGATTATTCTGGGGCCAACGTTCATCGCGGCGGGCATCTACCTCACCTTGAAGCACATCATCCTTTCGCTGGGACCGGAACACTCGCGCCTCAAACCGAAATTGTTCACCTGGATCTTCATCGGCTGTGACATTGGGTCTCTGATTTTGCAGGCGGCTGGTGGTGGTGTGGCGGCTGCTGCTGGAAGTGACCAACAGGATCTTCTGAATGCAGGAAATGACATTATCATCACGGGTATAGCGTTCCAGGTCGCAACCATGTCCGTCTGTGGAGTGTTGGCTCTGGACTTTTTCATCCGTTATCTTCGTCGTAGCTCGGGAGAGAAGGCTCTGGACGGTGGGAACGGACGGAACAATATCAAGCTGGTGGTTATCGCAGATATATTTGCCTACTTTACGGTCTTAATTCGGTGTATCTATCGGTAAGTCTTTCAGGGACGATGTGAATCGCTTGTACTAACGTGATATGCAGTATCCCAGAGATGGCAGGCGGATGGGGGAACCCCTTGATGCAAAAGGAGGACGAGTTTCTGGTTCTGGATGGAATGTGAGTACCCTCATAGACTTCTCCCGACCATGCAGATTGCTAAGCTCACCAGGATGGTTGCCTTGGCGGTATTGGCCTTGACAGTTTTCCATCCCGGATTCTTCCTCCCATCCTTGAGGAAGGGGAGCAAAAACATGGAAGCCGCCTGATATACTTACTCATCCTATATGTCTCAAGATACCCCAAGCATGACAACAGAAATAAACAACAATTCAAGATACATGCAGATAGATATATTCATTTCGTTCAGAAACTGAACATATGTTGGCAGCGCTATGCTGCAGTATGGTCAAGGAACTATGAAACAACGGCAATGCAAAACGAGAAAGTCCAAATTTCAACTCCGAGCCGATATCACGTAACTCCAGGGGAGACAGAGAACTTAGATGAATGGAAGATAAGAAAGGCGCGGAGACAAACAGCTGGCGCTACTCGATAGACTAATAGTCCATCATGCGAAGGTAAAACGGAAAAAAAAAGTTCAAGCCTTTCAACCCAATGGCCAACAACACCAGTCACGCATAAATCTCATTATGAATCAAGAGCGCTTTACTCCTCGCCCAAACTGTCTCGGACACACTTGCGAACCCGCTTCTTAAACTCCTTAGGGTCTTCTCTCCATAGGCGGGCAGCTTCCACGTTGGCGGGGCTCTCGTCATTCGGGCTTGAGAGCATGGAGATCACGGATAGCAGGATTGTCTCCGGGGTCTGGACGGGGGACCAGCGCTCTGCAGCAGACTCGTAACCGTACTTGTCTTCCTCGGGTGGGTGCAGGATGGAAATACAGACGTCGCCATTGGGGTAGACTATAGGTTATCAGCGTTTGGTTCGGGATAGACAAGCAGAGCGGGGAATGAGGGGAGAAGATGCATACTGTTCGGGTGGAAAAGTGGTGATTCAAATTTCATCTTCGGTGGCATATGTGGGTATTCGGGAGGAAAGGAGAGTCGAGCACGGAAGAAGCCGCCTGTTAAAAAAAATCCAAAGCCAATCAGTAAGTGTCTGAGGGTCTATATGCTGCTGGATTATCGAATCTTTCCGGAACCGTCAGATTATAGACTTACCGCCGTACAACTTGACATCGTCTGAGATCATGAGCATGACTTCCCACTCAAACACATTATTATCAACGAGCCCACAGCTGATGCCAGGAAGGTCCTTAGCAGACTGCATCTGTTGCAGTTGCCCCAACAGCATGCGACCTGCTGGTGATGTAGCCATGGTGGTGGCTCTGGTCTCGGGAGGGGTAACGTGGGGCGAGAATGAGGAACGGGATGAAGGGATATGGCGCCTGACGGGGACCTAGGAGCGCATGCAGTTGATATAGCGGTTCGACAATAGGAGGACTCTCCAAAGGTACCCAAGAGGAGGAAAGGGAGAAAAGATTAGCAGTGAGGAGAGAAGTGGTGAAAGGATAGCCACTAGGGCGGTGTGTTTGATCGAGTGGGGGGCGGGGCTATTGGTCAGTTGGATGGCCTTAGTCAGGCATCGACGGAGTCTGTTCCTCAGCCACTCGACTCCGTATGTATCTATACTAAACTTATGGAACAACTACGTAAGCGACGGTCTTGTGCATAATATACTCGTAGAATGGATTCAACTGAGCATTCCAGATGCAATAGGAAAAAATCTGTCCTCGGCATAACTAACCAAGGGCCACTATCAACACAATAGGAGAGGTCAACAGGACAGCCAAGACGAAACTTTTCTGGCTCTATAGCCACTCGGGTCGGTGCTTCGTAGTGAATGAGTATGGCACAAGGATGAGAAAAGTCATGTCCAAGTTGTACAACAAAAAAGAATCAAAAGGAAAAGAAAAAAAAAAATAGAGAGAGTAATAAAATTAAAAGATAACAAGGATAAAGATAAGAAAGTCTCATGTACGTTAAAATATATGGATCAGCTAAGCGTTGGCCTCACTACGCCGGATACCGTATGTCAATGCCCCTGCGTGGACTTGGCATCCAAGTACAACTGAAAAGAGGATCACCGCGGCAAACTCCATGGCAAAGGCCTTACCGATCACCTTCAGGTAGCGAATGCGAGCAGGTCCATCGAAGGTTGCCCATGCATCTTTAATGCTAAGTTTACCGCTGCCGCCCAGAGTGGCAGGAACCACCTTTCCGCCGAAGGAGCGGTCAAAGGGTACGATCGCGTCATCCTCCTTTGGGAGCATGGAGGCTGCAACACGAATCGTAACGGCCCGCACGGGGATGGATACGAGGGCGGCAAGTAGAGATGGGATGGCGATGGCTGTGGCGGCGCGGCTCACAAGCTCAGCCGGTGGGAGGTTAGCGTTGGGATCAACAACCAAATCACCCAGAGCTCCGGCAGCTCCGGCAATAAATAGAGGAATGTAGAAAGCGGCACAGACAGCGCCTTGCTCGAAGGCAACGACGGGTGCAATTTTCAGCCAGCTCTTGAAGCCGGGAATGCGCTGATAGAAGCGCTTGGAGGAGGGCTCGGATATCACAATATGTACCCAGGTCAGTTCCAGGTTGGCCAGGGCCATGCCGATGATCATTCTGGCGGCCAGCTGCCCGCCAAAGTTGGTCATGGACACAGGTAGAATTGAGAATAGAAATCCCTCGGCCAGAGAGTATGTCATAAACAGACCGAAGCCGCGGAAACGAGACCAGAAGCCGGCACGGGCACGGAGATGTTTAATGGAGGTGCGCAGGGTACTAGTGACAGGTTGCGGGCGAAGGGTGCGTGCCTCGGGCTCAACCGGGTCCACATCCTTGTTAGGATTGAAATCGGACTCAACACGGATATAGAGATCAGGGTTGGTATCCTCGATGGCGGCGAGGGTAGCAACCACCATTCCATAGGTGTACTCGATCTAGAGATGGTATTAGCGATCGTATAACATCTAGAGCAAAACCTGCTGAAGTAGGAACATGACAAGGAATAGTGACCTTACCGAGAATACAACAAAAAAGAAAGCTAGGACAGAGAAGACAAAAAGACCAGCGAACCACCCCGAGAGATGAATGGAGGGCACTTCACGGTCTTTGGCGGAGGCCAGCTCCATGCCTCGGCGAACAAGGGACGAGACGACCATGGCTGTGGACTCCCGTATCAGTTCCTGGCTGAGACGGGGAGGGGAGTAATCGGTTTTGGTCCGGAAGAAGTTGAGTAAGAAAGTAAAAAGAATACCAAGCGAAAGACCGATAGTTAGATGATGGAAGATTAGATGAAATCGAAGGTTGAAGAAGATGGTGAAAGGTGATGGATGATAACGAGGGCCGCAATGAGGCTGAGCGGTACGCCGTGTTCTGCCCCACCAATAACCATGGGGGCCGGCCCCACCCTTCCGGACTCGTCCTAGCATTCCACCTGACAGGAGGAACCCTGGAACGGCTCTGTTCACCTTGTATCGAATAATTCCAACAAAACTCAATGGCTCCTCAAGTCTTTCAATATGTTTCAGCCACAACCAATACGTTGTGATAACAATGGATAAACTGATGTTCATTGCCAAGCCTGGGGTACGAGGACGCCAGCATGCAGAATGTAGTCCTTGGCAGCAAGGTGTCGATGTAATGGGCGTTGCCTAGCTAGTAATTTTAAACATGGAATAATAATAATTTTTTTTAAACAAAAAAAGAGAAAAGAAGGAGAGTGATAGTGAAGAACTTCAGAGGAAATATACAGAGCATGTTGTTCCCTGTAGCAAAACACCTTTCATAATATCTCAAATGGGAGTGAAAACATCCACAAACACCGAAAAACTCCAATGACATGTCACATCCATTACCCTTGCCAGGAAAGTGAAGAGATAAAATGGGCCCACTTTGTATAGGAATCTCATACAAATTCACGTCCCCCCAGAATTACATTCGGACATGGGAACGTTTGGACACATCTTCCTCTTCCAGTCGAGGTCGGTGGGACTATGGGAGGATGGGGGCTGCGAGCTGACCGGCTGAGACCAGTGGTGCTTAGAGAGGCCCATTCCACTGTGAATAGGGCCTATAAGCAAGGTTCCTTAGTTTAAGAACCTTTTCTGGGTGGACCTTTAGTGGTAACATGCCTGATGGAGGGAAGCTTAGAGAACTATGAACCTTAACAACATGCATATAGGGTGCTATAGTGACCTGAGTTCTGATTGGCTGATTCTGCTGCTTATATTAAGTGGTCCTGTGGCCGGTATATGCTTGTTGTGTGCTTTACTATGAATATAAATTCTGGGTTATCTATACTGTGTTCGGTCAACGTGTTGAATAATCTGTGGTCTCATCGTCTCATTTGTTTAGCTGGGTTTGCTCCTGAACTTCCTAGTTATGACGTATAGGTATGATAGTTCCGGGGGTCTCTCTAAGTATGGGTTTGTGTAGTATAGATATATAGATGCTCTGAGGAATTCTACCACTTACCCTGCGTATGTAGGTCTCTTAATGTATATAAATATTAAGTGTCTCATTAGTTCATAGATAAGGCCTCTGCCTGACAGCATGTTAAACTACACAGAACTTGTATAACCTTCCTACCTGGAATGGGCAGTGGTGATAGGGTAGGTGATTAGACCCAATTTACTGGAAAGAACATCTGGACCCTGCAAGGTGCGAGACTGTTTCGTAGTCACGCCCTGTGGGGGAGGACATAAACCGTCACTACGATGTATGATACCCGGGTGTTACTACTGCCTCAGCACATTTCCTTGATGTCTTAATATGTTGACTTTACTATCAGTGACTCTTTGAATGCCCATTTTAAGCCTTGTTTCTACCAGCCCGAGGGACAGCTTCTAAATCTGGACTGGGGGTATTCATTCTGGACCTACGAGAGTGTATGGAAGCCTTACAAGCATGTACAACGTGTGGCGGGAATTGTTCAGTGTCAAGTAGGTCAAGGGACTGGCAACATTCCTAAATTGCCATCTTTCATTGTTTGCGAGGGAGGTATATTCAGTGATCCAAAGGTGCCCAAATAATTGTTCTTTCGCTGACCCTTAGCCCTGGGAAGTCCCACTCGGTATCGGATGTATGAGGTCTAGAACTCGTGAATGATTTGATTGTCCGCCCTGTACAATCTAGTTGATTTCGTTACTATGGACCAAGGTTCTTACCCCATATGCATTCAGTTCAGCAATTATAGCGTCAGGCTCTGAGGTTTGCGTGTCTTAGAGCCAACATTCACGGACGGCCCAGAATAATGATGCCCAGTCACCACAGTCCCCCTTTTCAGATCCTTTCTTTCCGCGAGGATATACCTGGTCCCATCAAGATAGCCACTTACAATGGCGAAGTGTGGGGCATTCCGCACATGAAATCTTTAATGGAGAGCTCTGCCGTGAGAACACAGATATTTTATTAACTCAAGTGTACGATAAAGGGCAAAGCGAATCGGCCTCCGTATTCGTTTGCTACATCGAGTGTTGCGCTCCCCTAGTCAACTGAACAGTTATTAGTAGATGAAATTATCACTCTCCCAAGAAGAATACGTGTACAATATTAAACTGTTTTTCAGCAGGGTATGGAACGGTACAACTATCAAGGACTACAAGCGTTCCTACTGTTTGTCAAAGATTCTTCTATATATGTATTCATACGTATTTGAAGCCCTTCTGGACCAATATGTAATCGGACTTAATATGTACACAACTTAATCTAAGAGTGATAACGAGCAAATCATTGGCTTGGCAAAGACCAAAACCAAAAGCCATGTTTTACAGGCGATATAAGGAAAACATGGGCCATTACGGGATCTCGGCAGTAGGGACCTTCTCCACACTAGGCTCATCCTTCTCATCAACCTCGTCTGAAGTCCACATAGATTCGCGCATGAACGGACTACGATGACGAATTTGAGGACCCTTTAGCACCAAAACGACAGGGACAACCGACAGCGCGATACCGATAAAGCCCAACAAGGAACCGGCCCATCCGAAGCCGAGATTCGAGAACAGCTGAGGCGAGGCCAAGGGCAAGAAAGCACCGAATGAGTTACGACCCAACGAAGCAGCCGACAGAGCTGAGGCGGCATATTTCTCGTATGCGTCGGTGAGGTAGTTGACCACGGCCATGTATATGGAGTAGATACCGATACCGGCGGCTGTGATGCCGATGGTGGGCACAATCCAATGCACATCGGGCATACTGGCCCAGCCATACCAGAACAGACCGCCTGCGAAGAGCAAGCTACCGGGAATAGCGGTGTAGAGGCGAGCCTCGGGGATGGGCTTCCCGGGCTTTTCGGAGTTGCGTTTGGCTGAACTCTGATAGATCCAGTCCTGGAGAGGGTTGATGGCTGTGCCGATGACGGCACCCACGGAGATAGCGAGCTGGACGAGACCGGTGGCCATACTGCCCCAGCCATAGTTGGTGCTGTAGGTTTGGACCACACTGGAGAAGAATAGATACAAGATACCCCAGGCAAAGCTGATCCAGAGTGTGAAGAAGATGACGACAGGCTCAGTTACGAGCATGCGCGTAGGACGTTGGAAGGAGATCTGCAGGAGTTTGAGAGTGCTGACCTTGTCAAGCTCCGCTTGGGCATACACAGGTCGGCCGGTTTCCTTCCGGATCTTTCGTGCCCGTTTCTTCAAGATCACATCTGGGCGGGTTTCGCTGAGGATGAGGTAAAATACGGGAATAAGAGCGGCATTATAGATAATCTGAATGTAGAAGATCCTGCATATTTTCATGCACTGTCAGAGAGGGGTGTTGGTACATGAGGATAACGGATAGCTTACCAACGCCAGGGGTCAGACTTGTGGATCTGCACAATGGCCGAACCGATGAAGGGGCCAAGTGCGATACCTACAACACTGGTGAAGCCGAACAATGACATAGGCAGACTACGAGCCTTCTCGCCCAACCAAACGTCACTGATGCTTCCTCCGACGATGTTGATGGAGACCGATGAGGCACCACCACCAAAGAAACGGGTGACAACCAGCGTGGCGAAGTTGTTCGCGAATGCCGACGGGAATAGAGAAATCACCAGGATCACATAGGCCACAAAATACCCAGCATGCGGCCAGAAGACTCAGTGAGAGGCACAAAAATCAACGGCCAGAAGGCAGCGCCCATATTCCAGGACGTCGTAGCCCAGTACAGATTGGGAAAGGGGGAGTTCTGGACATGGAACTTCTCTTCCATCCAGTCATTTCCAGAGCCATATGTTCCTGCCGGAAGTCCAGTCAAGATGGAGCTATTTGAAGGTGTCAGCGAACAATTAAAGGGAAGGGGTGTAGGTGTCTCACATAAAGCAGACGGTGACCGTTAGGAGCCATTTGTACTTGAGACTCCAGTTGAACCTGAGAAGGGTCAGTAAATACAAATGCAACTATCTTGATAGACAGCATGATTACATACGGGTTCTCAGGATCATTTGGACCGTTCCAAGTGTGGATTTCGATATCCTGCTGTTACGCAATTCCTCGGGATCGACATTGTTGTTATCAAAGCCAAAGAAGCCCTTCAGCCTAAGAGGGTGTCAGCCTGACCGTGATAAAACTCACAGCAAACGTTAGGGTCCTAACCTGTCCAGAAAAGAATGGCTGGACTGACTTTGCGGGGCGTTGTTGGCGGGTTGATCGGCCATTGTGAGAGGCAGTCAACAGAAGGGCGCTGGCGTCAGTGGATTTCGAACCAATTTGACCGTCTCATGAAAGGGGAATAGAAAAGGAACAGGAAACTGCACCCCCGAAATCTACATTCGAAGACCTGAAAACTCGTTCAATCGAGAAAGTTAGTTCCGGGGGTTCCTAGACTGGACCCCCGAGGATTCCGATTCGGCATGCCGAACAGACAAGTAAAAAGCATGAGAGCCGACCGGGAATTTCGTCATTATGGAGTACGGAACCCTCGGCCACTTCGATGGCAAATCCATTCTTGGGGCCGGTGAAGAGCTTCTGGCTTTGTGACAGGCCAACGCGCTGGAAGACCCACGGGTATAGCTCCACGATGCCGTGGGTGGAGTACGACTAATGCAACGTTCTCGATGCGTCTGCTAACTCCTGCAGTGCTTTTCAGAATTTGACTCGATCCGTCCAGGGAACTTCACTTCAGCACTGGGAGCGTATTCGTGGAAACCATAGTGAACTTCGGTAATCAACCACTGGAACAAGCTGAGTTTCCAACCCGTACGGTTGGTCTATGACGAACTACATCTGCTACTGGCTTTGGTGTACACAATCAGTTCATCTGGTTGCATTTCCACTTTTCCGCCCCTTTTCTTTTTGCATTGGAGAATGCTTTGTTGGAATTACGGAGTACTACTATGAACGATATCGATCGCTCGGTGAGCTAGTGCATGGTTTATAGATTAATCCACCCACCATTCTAGGGTCGCAGCCCTCTCTACACAGTAGATGACAGCATGCCTATCCCTTTTCACTGTGGACTTCCTCATCTTTCACACAATCGACGTAAATCTCTCACTCCCATTCATGGTACCGCCGAAGATCTTCCGTCATCGTGGCGATGTGGCAAATCGAACGGCAAACTCTAAAGCCCCAAAGCCCTAACTCGGAATATCCTCACTTTTGTGATTTCTTGCTTCTCCCCGTCTTTTTTTCTCTTAATTACTTGCAGCAATTCCACCTTCCTATGGTAAACTAGGCGACCGAAAAATTCACGAAATCTTATGGTGCCTGGCTATTTTCCCACTAGGATTATTCTAAATTGGATAGACGACTGAAGTGGGCCCTTGCACGGATTTAATTTGCATGGACCGCCCCACACCTGGCTTGCTTTATGCCTTGAAAATGGGTACTACTGTGTCCAGTGGGCTTTTAGGATATCGATTATTAATTGAGGAAAGCACTGTGCAGTGTTTTTTTTCCTTTTCTCTTTTTTGTTCGGAGCGGTAGCCAGCGAACTGTTCACTGCTATTCTGAGGTAGTGTCCACGCGAGTGTGAATCTGATGCGAAGATGGCCAACCCAATGTATAGAAGAGCTAAGAACAAGCTATACACAGTCGCCGAGTTCCTCATATTGTTGCAGATTACATTGTTCAGAATATGAAAAAGAAACACAAAAGTCATCAGTCTCCTGTACCATGAGGCACATGTCTCGAAGGGTTGAGCCATGGCCTCAGCTAGCTCAATATGGGAAAAGGCAACAACTGATAGAGATTGGAAACCATGATTAGGATAAATTTGCGGTTCCGTAAACATCTAACGGCTCGGAACGTGGAGCCAAGCTTCTTTGGTACAACACTATCAAAGGCATAAATATGTTGAAGGAATCATAGAATGGACAGTTCACTGTTTCAGGGATAAGTAGTCTAGTCTTTGACTATACTATCTATGTCGTCTAGGGTTACTGTGACCAGAAAACTTGAATATAAAACGGCTCGCTTATAATATATAATATATCTCAAAACGCATCACGCCATCGTACGTGGTATAGATAGTTTCCTTAGTTAAGCATTCATCCTGCACCATGCAGTCAACACTCCCACAATTTCACTTATTCCACATGTTCTACCATAAGGTCATTGGCTTTCCTAGTCTTGATTTCACCAATCTTTCTCATCTCATGGTCTTCATGCTCGATGTACTTCAGCGGGCGTTTAACGGAGATGGCATCCGGGTCCTTGACGACGATCAACGACGGGTTGGAACGGTAGTATGCGTCGATGTCTTCCAAGGTACGGTTGGCTAGAACGACATCAAGGTCAGTATACCTTTGAGGAGAATAACAATTGAGAGAACGCACCCGTTTCAGGATAGAAGAAATAGATGACTGGCAAAAAGGCAGCGTTGAACACCGTCCAGACGATCCAAAACTTCCAACCGATGTTTTGAATACCAATCGGAGTGATTTCCACGATGACAAAGTTCGTAAGCCTAAGTCAATCAGCATGATCGCTAGTACAGTTTATATGGGCAGGAAGGTTACCAATTTGTGGCCGTCGCCACAGCAGCTCCCTTGTTCCGCATTTGGAGGGAGTTGAGCTCCGTAGGATAAAGCCAAGGGATCTCGAGCATACCAAGACCAAAGGAAATGTAGAAAAGGAAAAAGAATACAATAGAGGCGGAGCCGAATTTCTGTCCTTGGGGTGTATCAGCATTGGCCTCCGCATAGCGCAGCAGAATCGTGATGATCAGGAAAGCAAAGAACTGGCCCGCGGTAGACAGCATCATCAGGCCGCGGCGTCCCATCCTCTCGATCAACCCTACTGCACAGCAGGTGCAAATCAGATAGGTGACTGAATTGACTGCCGTAAGAAGCCGTGCCATCGAGTCAGAAAGCCCGACGAACTGCATAAGAACAGTGGGCAGATAATAGGACATTATATTCACGCCTTCAAATTGTTGCATGAACTGTGTGCCGGCGCCAAGGATCAGTCGTCGCAAGGTTTTGGTGTCTGTGCTGTCAGTCTTTCTGCGTAGAAAAATGTCGCGCCATCGGATGGCATTCTCTCGCTCGTAGTTGATCGCGTATTCGATTTCATTTTTCTGTGCCACAACGTAAGGGTCGTCGACGGGCTTGTCTTCAATGCAGGAAAGGATTTCGACGGCTTCCTTTTCGTATCCTTTTTGCATAAGCCACCTGCGTTTAGGGGGGCATAGTGAGTGAATGACCCAAGACATATTTGGAAGCCTGGACAAGAACAGTGTAGAAAACGCACCTCGGGGACTCGGGAAGCCATGGGACGGTTGCAAACAGAACGAAGATAAACATGAACTGGAAAGCGATCGGAAACCGCCAGGCCACTGCACCACCGGCAAAGGAAAGCCCGTAGTTGATCCAGTTGACCATGGAGAAGCCAAGGATGTTCATGACCATTTCCAGGAAAACAAGCTTCCCTCTCCATTTGGGAGAAGAAGTCTCTGTTTGCCAGATTGGCGCTGTTGATGTGTTGATACCATTTCCGAAACTGTCCTCAACTCAGCTATGAAGAGGAAATAGGAGCAAGAAACCACTCATTGGAAAAACATACCCGAGAATGACTCGACCGACGAATATCTGTGGAAGACTGTACGACGTGCACTTGAGCAGGGTGCCGATCGCCATAAGGGTGGTTCCTAGCAAGATTGACTTCTTCCGACCGAGGCGCTCGCCAATGCTGAAGGCCACGAGTGCACCGAAGAAACACCCAACGTCGTAGATGGCGGTTACAGTGGAGAGCGTCGTGGTCTTTGAGCGTCCCACTAGGTCGTGAACTACCAGAAAGTCTTCCGTAACCACAACACCACCTTGGGAGGATATCGGTCAGTATCATACGCAGTCCCCTTGAGGGTCAGGGGTTCGGATAAGCATACTAAAAAGACCTTGGTCGTATCCAAACAAACTCATATCGGTGGCACAGGCAACCTGCTCAGTAAAACAAGGAGTCAGTCACATATCGAAAACAGGAGTTCGACAGACAAGGAGCTCACAGTAATCCAGAACGTTAGCCACCCCCCTTTCAAACCAAAGTAGGGTTTCTTCTGAGAGTCCTTTAAGAACGCCATTGCGAGGAAAATAAAAGATAATCTGAATATGCAAACTCAAGAAAGATAGAAGAACACTCCTACTCACCCCTGTGGTGCATAGAGTGAGACAGATCGAAAACTGCTCTTTAGGCAGGCTGGAGAAGACACTCAGGGTTGCAACCGATATACATACATTTTTATATGCGATGCTCGGCCCGATGCTAACATCGCTGAAATCGGTAACGCCAAATCAACGCTCCACGACGTCGTGCGACACTTGCGGGGTAAACGCATTCCCGATGATGGGGTGGAGTCTGGGGAACCGCAGCGCAACTCTCGGTCAAGACGCAGGCTTTGGCGGCGTCTTCCACGAAGCCCCATCCAGCTATCCAGCTATCCAGATCCACTTCCCAAACAGGAAATTTAGGAGTGACCAGTCTGGACCAAGTCGCCATGTCGTCATGCCAGGCCGATAGTTCAAAGGTAAGGTTTACTATTATGCACGATTTTGGAAGGATCTACGAGGAATCACTCTGGAGAGAGAGAAACAAGACTATGTTGTCCGAGGTGATCAATGTATAGTTGCATTTCACTTCTACAAGTCCAACCCGGAAAGAAAGACGAGCAAGAAGATAATTCATTAAAACTGCATAAAACATAATCTATCTAGTAAAGAAGAGAATGAAGACCTCAAGGCAAAGTGTATCCACCGTCAATGACAATATTGGCTCCAGTCATATAGCAGCAGGCATCGCTAGCCAGGAAGACGTATGCCTAGGAACAAGGATCAGTATATAAGCTTCAATCCACGCGTTATACGCAACTTACACCTTTCAACTCGGCTGGGTCGCAAATCCGGCGGCCAGGGACCATGTTGAGCCACTGTTCGAATAATTCCTTTGGCTGCTGGGTGAGCACTATTGACGCCATCATCCGTTAGCCTTCTTACCAAAGTGTACCTTTCCTGGGTGGGGATGGACTCACTTTTAGTCATAATGAATCCAGGCGAGATACAGTTCACCCGCGCAAAATCAGTCCACTCGACAGCGAGGCTCTTGGCCAAATGCACCGCTGCCGCCTTAGAGGCATTGTATGCGACTTGTGTTTGAGGGATATTGACCAGGATGGAGCTGACGGAGGCAGTGATGACGAGGTTGCCCCTACCCTGCTTTTTGAAAATCTTTCCTGCCGCCTGGGCTGTCCACATAACTCCGTCGTAGTTAACGAGGTTGTCGCGACGCCAGCTCTCCTCGGTGTACTCAAGGTTGGGGCAGTTGGTGCACACCCCAGCATTAGCCACGACAACGTCCAGCTTTCCATGACCAAACTCTTCAGTGATCTGGTTTAGGGTAGCTGCAATCACATCACGCTTGGTAACATCGGACTGGTAGGCCTGGACCCGTTGTCCCGTCTCCGTGGCTACCTTAGCGGCAGTCTCGGGGGCGTCGGTGCTGGAGGTGTAGATCAGGGCTACGTCGGCTCCGGCTTCTGCTAAACCGCGCACCACCTCTAGGCCGATGCCCCGAGCGCCCCCGGTCACAGCGACAATTTTGCCTTTGAGTGAGAACTGCGAGAGCACGTTGTCGCGCAAGTTTGGGGACTGGTAGAGAGGCATTTTGTGGAATTGAACTCGAGAAAGACAGAGAACCAGGGAGAGTCTAGTTATGGCAATGAGCTTGTAGAATGATGAATGATAGACGTTAAAGGGTGATTGGACGGCATTTTATAGTATAAGAAATGAACAGTTTGTGCGCTTGCTTGGTGATTGTAGGTTCTGCACGACATGGCCTGGGGATGGACACTGATCGGAATTAGGGCTCCGTTGGGGGGCGGTAGACCTGCCTATAATAGTAATATAGCCGTGCCAGGCAAAATTACCCAGACCAGAAAGATTTGCGACGACAACTCGCTTGGGCCAACTTTGACTACTCTCGATATTGATTCAACCCCTTCCTACCCTGATCTTCCTCACCCACGGGGTACCTGCTCCCCTTGACACTGTTTCACTCCCCTTGCATGACCGGTGATTTCGTCACCCTGGCCAATGGACGTTCCCCATGTCTTCCCCGCATAGAACAGGCCAGCGCCAGTTGGGCCGTGCGCGTGCCTCATCACAAAATGGCAACACTACACCAAGCCGAGAACACCAGCGGTCTCGGAAGGGCTGGTATATGCCGAAATTGTATGCATTAGCTTCGCATAGCTGACTCCCAGCAGTCCCGAATGCCGGAAGCGCAAAATTAAGTGTGACGAACGAAAGCCAGAATGTGGCCAGTGTCGCCGAAGTGGCCGAGTTTGTCGCATCATCGACAGTCTATTTCGACCCCACACTTATTCCTTTTTGGCGTCGTCCTCATCGCAACGAACAAGTCTCCCTTCTTATCGGAGGTCTCGCTCTCCAGAGCCTCCTCGGAGGGCAGAGACCCCTGGTCGCGATGTCCCGGTGGGTGAGGGACAAACGCCGCATCAGAGTAGGGCGATCAAAGATGGATGACTTGAAATAAACTTTGACTGACCAATATGCAGTTAGCTTGGCTACGGAAGCTCCTTCGGTTGAAAGACCCCAAGTGAGGGCAGCCACGCCGGGATCTCCACCTCAGCAGGGAGATCCTGATTCTAGTGTTCATTCTATAGCAAGAAGCTTGGAGAGCCGACATACTCCGGGATTATATAGTGGCGAAGATACATTGGCTGATTTGTCCTATCCAATTGCCCTCGCTCCCCCAGCAGAACCTAATCCACTGGCCCTTGTCAACACTCACATCCAACATGAGCAGGAGGAGATCGGAATCGCGCCATCGATTAATGATTCGTGCGCTCTTCTGGATGCCACGCCTGAAAGTGTCGACCAGGATCGCCACGAGATCGCTTTCTTCCTGCGCTATTTTTCAGAGGAGCCAGCCCGATGGATGGATGTTTGCTCCGACCATCCGTACTTCAGTGAGCAGGTGGTCCTTTTGTCATCAGTATGTCCACTGGTGCGGTATGCTGCTGTTGCCCTTGCAGCCAAACAACTGGGCTATATGAAAAATCCAGAATGCGCAATACGACAGACACGAAACCACAGATTCATGCTGCAAGCATTTTCGGAGTCGAGTCTGGACTTCTTATGTTACGGGGCCAAGTATTATGATAAAGCCATCCAGATATTGGCCCAACACCTTTCTCATGAAGAGCGCTGTACTTCTCAGCTCTCTCCTTATGGAGTATACCAGACTGGCTTAACCCCACAAAGCAATGACCTCAGTGTCCTTGGTGACCATGACAGCACGGCAACTACGCTGCAGGTTCTCGCAGCGTGCATACTGTGTCAATACGAGGACTTGAGTGCTACGATGAGGGCATGGGCGGGCCATTTGCATGGCATCTACAAACTACTTCGGCCATACCTTAGTGATACAATGAATTTACCGACAGCTGTACATGTACCGCAACCGATGAAAGCCATGAATGCGGTGTTTTGGTTCTTCGCACTGAATGACATGCTAGATGCCTGTAAGTTGGATTGACATATTAGAACGGGCTGTGTACTGACTCTCCAAATTAACAAGATGTCAACAAACGGAACACTCGGCTAGACTTTCGCAAAATTTTTATCTGGCGTAGGATGGGCCTGCCTCTAGACGACAGTGGGTATTTAATGCCCGGCTACATAGACGAAGCGCATGCAGAAACGATCCTTTTCAAAGCATTGATCCGGCTCATGTGCCAGCTGGTCAACTCTGATCTAGGCAACTCAGTTGAATGGAACGCAATCAACGAACAGTTTGACCGATGGCAGGCCATTCTCCCGCTATCCTTCTCTTCCGGCGTTTCTTGGCCCCATTTTGCCGGATCGGATAATGCGCAACAGGCCACTCCTTCGGAGCTCTCCGCCCATGAGTCTTGGTTTCCCAAGGATGCATGTGCGATTTCTATGGCATTCTACCATATGGCGCGGATGTTGCTACTCATTCATCGTCCAGTAGAGGCATTCCTCCGACAGTCGCAAAATAACCCAGATCTTCTCACTGCGTATCATACTTTGCAGCAGGATCTACGTCGCCAGGCAATGGAAATTATCGCCATCGCGCGCGGGGCTCCAAATTCCACAGTGAGGAAGTATCTTTTGCAACCTCTGTATGTGGCCGGTCGGTGTCTAGCTGATACGGGAGAGCGCCAGGAGCTACTCGACATCCTCCAACAAATTGACGATGACCTTGGGGTGTTTACTGATTATCGCCAGAAGGATCTCTCTGAGGAATGGGGAATTCCCTATAAACCTGCAGAAAAGGATATAGTTCCGTGACCAACCAGGTGCCTAGGAAGAGATACCATACAGCATATATGGCCTGTCGAGGCTCCGATTTGGGTCGAATAAGACCTTCATCGCGCCGCATTTTCGATCGGTGACTGCCTCACACGCCTCTCCCCGCATCCTCCAGTTGGAATCTATTTGCCATCAGCTTTCCAAGCCTACCATTCTGCTCTCCAAGACCCGGATTGCCCTTGGCCACAATCGCGCCTGCGATACGTGACCAAGGATGTGCGAAGCGATGACTCGCCACGGCTCGGTCTGCCATGTCCCTAGAAGCGGCTCTCAGGTCTGTTCTGGCCAGACATGGGCTTATCAAGTCTCAAAACGAGGTGAGAAGAAAAGCCCACAGATCTCCGTGCTTTAATAACGGCTGTCCCCCGCCCAGTCGCAGAGTTGAGCCCGACGAGACGGATTCCTCATGCCATTACCACGATTAGCAAACACTTGTACCCGATACTACGCTAAGGAATTAGGTAGTGAGCGTGTCATGAAGTTCATATACATAAAACGTTCTACTTGCGCCATGAATATACAAATATCTACACTGCCCCCTCTCCTTCATATGTAATTCCCACCCAGAATTCCCTAATTCGGTTGCAATGCACCCATCGGGAGAATTACCACCCATAATACTTAGTCCGAATATATCTAGAACCAGAACACATGTGTCGGAAGAATGAAATTGTATGATCGCTGAGCGTAGCCAAGGGATACGTAATGCCGTATCCACACCCGCATGAATTTCCGTATTCGGCAAAACGCGGGGTGTCCAATGTGGAGAACACTACATTTGTTTTTCCAGGGTAGGTTACGTTCACACATTAATCATAATTCCAAGGAAAAGCACCAGGTGTGTTGACCATGGCTATTATCGGCTGGCGACGTGGTTCAGACTACTGTTACACTATGAAGTGGGAGGCTGATAGTATAGAAACCGTCTCCCGTCGGAGCCCTAACCCATAGAGCTGTGTGCCCTATTTCCAAACAAATACATAGGAAGGAGGTATATACTCTCATAAACGTAGCACTCAAATAGTGATTTCATTACCCGCTTCACAACAAATGCTCAACGCGCAGTATACCCCCCATCAACGATGATATCCGCCCCGGTAGTATACGTACTAGCATCACTAACCAAATACACATACAAGCCCTTCAACTCCTTAGCAACGCCCTCTCTGCCCAAGGGAATCATACTCCTCCAAAGATCTTTCACATCCTTGGCAATAAAATCCGAAAGTCCCGTATCAATATAACCGGGACTCACCGAATTGACGCGCGCGAACCCCCTCCACTCATTCGCCAACGACTTAGCAAGATGCACACACCCCGCCTTCGCCACATTGTAACTCGTCTGCTCCTGCGGGAAATTGGCAATATGGCCACTCATCGAACTAGTAATGACAAACGACCCAGTACCACGGGCCTTGAAATGCTCACCCACGGCCTTGGCGCAGTGGAACGTGCCCGTCAAATCGGTGTGGATGATATCGTTCCAGTCGTCGACGGTGCCGTCTAGGACGCCCGCATCGGCCGCCTTGCCCGAGTTCGCGATGAACCCGTCGATCTGCCCGAAGTCTTGCAGGATGGATGCCACCAGGGCCTGTGCGGAGGCGTAGTCGCGGATGTCGCAGCGGTAGGCTTGCGCCTTGACGCCGTGTGAGGAGGCGAGTGTGGCTGCGTTGGCGATGGCTTCGTCTTTGCGTGTGTGGTATGTTATGGCCACCGAGGCGCCCATCTCGGCGCAGCCGCGTGCGGCTTCGAAGCCGATGCCGCGCGGGTTGCGGCGCCGGTTATCACGATGACTTTGCCTTTGAGGCTGAGGAGGTCGGGGAGGGTGGAGGCCTGCGGGATGGATGTCATTTTGGGTGGTGGTTTGTCCTGTTGGGGTTGTATGGTAGGGTTGAAGATGAAGATGACCTGTGGGGATGGCTAGGCTGGATCGACTGTATATAAGTCATGGGTATACTATGTGGTTCTCTATGAGGGATAAGTCATAGAGTCTGCTCCACGCATCTAGATTCTGGATACGCCTAATCTTCCACACAGGGTAAGATTGCGCCAGAATTTCCTTTTTCGGAAGAAGTGCCGCGTGGGTCTACTGAGACGATATCATCAAATCGCGCATACAGTCTGCGATAAAGAACAAACCCCACGAGGGGCGATGATGTAGGAAATATGGGTATAAAGAGAGCGGAAGACGAATGTTTCTGTTCATATTCATATTCTTCACAAAAATTCATCTCGTGGAATAAGTCGCTAGCACACTATGGAGGTAAGTTCACCGACTACTACCTACTATGCCATGTATGCGATTAACAAACATAGAACCCTTCATTTGTCCTCCGCAAAGTCAAGGACGTTGTCATCGAAGACCGTCCGAAGCCTGTCCTCAAGGACCCCCACGATGTTATCGTGCACGTTAAGCAGACTGGTATCTGCGGCAGTGATGTCCACTAGTACGTTCCTATCGCCCCGTCTACACACCTCCCCATCTAAATACCTAAACGATACATACTAACAGTAAGAACTAAAGCTGGCAAAGAGGCCGGATAGGCGACTACGTCCTAACCGGCCCCATGGTGCTGGGCCACGAGTCCTCCGGCGAAGTCGTGGAAGTAGGCTCCGCCGTCTCACACCTTAAACCAGGCGACCGAGTCGCAATGGAACCCGGCGTGCCCTGTCGTCGCTGCAACCAATGTCGCTCCGGGTCCTACCACCTCTGCGGCGGCATGATCTTCGCCGCCACGCCGCCATGGGATGGCACGCTGGCGAAATACTACGTCAACGCGGCCGACTTCTGCTACAAAGTGCCGGACCACATGAGCATGGAAGAGGCCGCCATGGTCGAGCCCGTCAGCGTGGCGGTTGCGATCGCCAAGACGGCCGATCTGCGCGCTCACCAGACGGTGCTTGTGTTCGGCTGCGGTCCGATCGGCGTGCTCTGTCAGGCGGTTGCGAAGGCGCATGGCGCGAAGACAGTCATCGGGGTTGATGTCGTTCAGTCCCGCTTGGAGGTTGCCACGTCCTACGGTGTGGACCATGTGTTTATGCCGGAGAAGCCCGAGCCGGGTGCGGACCCCATTGCGCACGCGGAGAAGATGGCGCAGAAGCTGAAGGAGGAGTGTGGGCTGGGTGAGGGGGCCGACGTGGTGCTCGAGTGCTCGGGTGCGGAGCCTTGTGTGCAGATGGGCGTTTTCGCTGCTCGCCATGGAGGCACGATCGTCCAGGCGGGTATGGGCAAGGAGGTCATTAATTTCCCGATTACGGCTGTGTGTACCAGGGGGTTGGTTGTCAAGGGGTCTATTCGGTATTTAACAGGTTGTTATCCCGCTGCGATTGACTTGATTGGAAAAGGTATTATTGATGTTAAAAGACTGGTTACGAACCGGTTCAAATTCGAGGAGGCGGAACAGGCGTTTGAGTTGGTCAAGGCAGGAAGACAGGATGTTTTCAAGGTTATGATTGCGGGTGTTGTATAGAGAATCAGGATATCATTAGACATATTTAACGATAATGCAGCGAAATAGCTAATTATTATTCCAACCAGGCGTCAAGAGCACTTTTGAGAGCGCTACTCAGCCAGCCTTCGGTCAAAGGCACGTCCACATCAAATCCATGCCCACCGGGTTGCAAAGAAAGAACTAGCTTATCAATACCTTGCCGTCCCCTCAACACCTCTCTCGCCTTCTCCACAAACCGCTCACTCACTTTCGAAAGGACATCGTCATCCTCAATGCCGTGAAGTATCACTAAGCCACCACGGGGCAGCCTTGTGTCTGGTAGATCCAATCGTGCAAGCTGGGAGAGACGATTCGGACGAGGTGATGTCTCGGAGTCCCGGAGGTAAAACCCGCGGCTTCTTCTGTGCTGCGAAAGTGCCGAGCCAAGAGTCGCACGTCGAAGTTCCGGATCGGAAGATACAACATCTCCTGGTTTGATGTTCGCAATATACTCTTCTATCACAGACTCCGGGACATAAGGTGAAAGCGAACTCCTCTGTGGAGCATAGAGAGGCGGGTCATCCCAACTGAGTTGGGGATATGTAGCTGTTCCTGCACGAAGCTGGTCGGGGTAGGACAGTGTCAAGTAGATGCTGAGCAGCCCGCCTGCCGAGTCTCCTGCGGCGAGAACCCGGTTCAGATCTAGCTCAATGGGCGAATCTTGGGCCGCTAATAAGTCCTTCGATTTGTCTGAATGTAGCCATGACCAGAAGTCATCCACATCCTCTAAAATTTCGAGACCCGTGGCTTCGGGGAGGAGACGGTAGTTTGCTGAAACAATTATGGCGTTGTATGTTACTGAGAGTTCTAGCAGCCACCTTGGGAACCAGTCTGCGTAAAGGGAATCGGCGCAGCTCTGTCACTAATCGTCAGCAGGAGAGCATCAGAGGGAACCAGATGGGGTCACTCACCAGTCCACCGCCATGAAACCGAGCAATTACCGGTCTGGGTCCTCTGGCGGATAGGGACTTTGGGACCAGGACATCGGCTCGAATATCATGCCCGTGCACCTGTTTATACGTCGCTTGAATCACGTTGAAATCTGCGAACTTCTCTCCAAAGGTCGCACCTGTTATCGCGGCCATAGTGTCTGCTATTTGAATGACGATGCAATAGGCCAAAATACTTTATTTGAATGATGAAGCAATACCAAAGAAAATTATTATGATGGATGCAACTCCTAGATTCAAGAACCAAGACGGCTACTTATACATGCAATGTGGCTCCATGGCTCTCTATTATTTGAGTCATTCTAGTTCAAACATTCCTAGCATCGTGGTATGATAACTTCAGGTGCCATTGGCTGTAATACACATTTGATATCAGTTGTCTGTGTTTGTCAAGAGTCTCATTCGCTCGCAGTTGGTGTTTAGACAGAAAACCGAGTTTGCAATGTTTGGAACAACGGCCCGGAGATTAGTGGTTCTGTTTGCTCATTCACCAAACATGGGCAGTCCTGCTCCTCATTGGGTTGAAATGGCACGATAGCAGGTTTGCTATGTTTGGCATTCTGTCAAAACAGATCCTTCCGTTCCACTTAATTAAGGCAACGACGGAGACCATCTGCCCTTAGACAGATGAATATTTCACATGGTCCTTAGGCATAGTCATCCACCAAGAGGGAAATTACTCCATTCGAAACCATCACACCAACACCATGTTATTGATGCATTCAGCACATGGTACGCTATGCCTCGGTTCTAAGATCGAGACCCCAGAGCCCAGACCAGGCGGAGAAAGCTGATCTGCGGGGTTTTCCTGGTAGAAACCTATAATTGCTGGTTCTATCAGCTTGGATCACTCTTGGCCACTTAATACGAAGTAGTATCAGTCGTCTCCGCCAGTACCTTTTCGTTAAAGGGGTATAAGGCCGCAAGGTTAAACTGTAAAGTCCGGAAGGAAGGTCTTGCAAGATCACACCTAAACCCTAACTCGCTCCTTCGCAAAGTGTATCTCAAACTGTTGATCATTTGGAAGGCTACACATAGCAAGGAGACAAGAGACACATACTGAGAATAAGGACTTGTTCCAGAACGTGGATGATAAATCGAGATGAAATCTCCTGCAAAATTTGTGTACAGTATTACGTACCAGCTTCAAAAGTGGCTGCTGCCAATTCGGAGGGCGCCGACAGAGCAATATAATCAGGCTATTGCCAGGAAAAGTGCCCGCGTGCCAAGCAATCCATCTCAAATCAATAGTAGTTACATATAGCTCGAGTCTTCTGGTGCTTCATCATGTCTCAGCATTGACTAACTCCCACCAGAAAGAGTTGATCACAATGCCAGTTCAAAAGTACGACGCCATCGGCGATTTCTACAATGATGTTCCCGAGATTGCCACAGGCAAACTGCAACTCGCCGCCATGCAATCCCTCATCGGAGACGTCAAAGGCCTCACCATCCTCGAGCTCGCCTGTGGTCCGGGCTTCTACTGCCGAAAGGCCATCGAATGGGGTGCCCACCATGCCACCGGCGTAGACATATCGCCAGCGATGGTCGCAGCAGCACGCGCCTGCGCGAAAGGGGACAAGCGAATGGAATTCCACCTCGCCGACTGCAGCCAGCCATTCAACTTCGGGCAGTTCGACGTCGTCCTCGCACCATGGTTACTCAACTACGCTCGAAACGAGAAGGAGCTTATCGGCATGTGGCGCAACATCTACAACAGCCTGAAGCCTGGGGGGAAGATCATTGGTATGAGTCCGAATCTTGATCTGCTAGACGATCCTTCGGGGTTTCCTCCGGGGCCTTATTTCGGGCAGGGATTCAAGGTCGTGGGTGAGATCGAGGACGGAGGGTTGGAGGTTCGGGCCACGTTGTATACGTCGACGCCTTTCTCTTTCACTAATTATTATCTGCCGAGTGTGCTGTATCAGAAATCTTGTCTGTTGGCGGGTCTGCGTGATTTTCGGTGGACATCTTATCCTGATGCTCTTCTGGGGGGTGTGGACTGGGATGCCTTTTTGCGGTGTCCTCCTTTCATGACCTTTACGGCGGTGCGTCCTTTGGATGTATTGAAATGAGGTAGTCAACTGGCTTTTCATTGGGGGAAGGAGGCATATGGTATCTGATATATGTGCTATTGAGTGTAATTAGCATTGTCATAAAAGAATCCTCAAATAAAATCCCAGGGATTTGTAATTTTTGTGGAGTCTGCCGCGAAACATAGTACAATGAACAAATATACAAACCTCAACGCCGGAGAAGAGAATTGAATCCCGAGTATCAACTCCGCGATAAATAAGTGGGGTCGACCTCGGCTTATAATCGTACGATCAGCAACTAACCGAGAAACCTCACTTCTTCTCTGTACGTACACGAAGCAGTAGCAGTCCGAACAATCCATTGTGAAAAAGGAAAACGGAACCAGATCACCAAAATGGCCGCGCCAGCTCTCCCTTCCGCGCCTCCAGTGTCTCTGGGCCAAAACATTGTCCTCCAGCCCCCACTTTCGCGATGCGGGCGTGGACCCGGTCTAATAATCATCCGCCCGTCTGGCTATGCAGGGTGTCAAGCAAAGAACACCAGTCTGGATCCGGAGCCCGTGCAGAAGTGGGCAGAGGAGAGCTATGCGGTGGTGCAGATTACTTTGGATCATGAGGCCAGCGCAGACGAGAGTGGTGTTTTAGCACTTGTGAAGCGAGGCATTGAAGCGTTTGAGTCATCGGATGAGTGTGAGAAAGGAGATAGGTTTGCCACATTGGGTATTAAATAGTCTATTACTTTACGATGAGTGCACGCTGATCGCATCTAGTCTACGGTTCTCCCGCCGATTATGCGCCTGGGTTCGGAAAGATCCTGGGCAATGCCATCGCAGCTTTGAACAAAACGCTTGCGGCTGCAGTGTTCTTCGGCTCCTGGGATATGATTGAGGAATCGATTCCCACTCTCTCACATATTCCTGGGAACGTCCAAGCCCCGGGCATTGAAAAGAAGGACAATCACACTGTTTACTCATATGTGGATGTTGCTTCCGCCGGGTTCATCGTCCCGGGGCATGCTGACTTCAAAATCACGTCTGCCGGCGTCGCGCACACGCGATCCCTGACCTTCCTGAAGAAACAGCTGGACGGGCCGTACTTCGATCTGGAGAAGATCTGGGACGAGCACACGTGGTACGAATTCGGAGATCGGTCCGTGGAAAAGACCATGGCGACGATGGTGCAGGAGCCATACGTCAACCATATCCCGACTGTGAGTATCGCCTTCTCATGCACATGGTCGTGCCCTCAGACTGACTCGACAAGATGACGGGCGGAATCGGACGAGCACGCCTGAGCAAATTCTACCTGGAGAATTTCATTTTCAACAACCCAAGCGACACTGCACTGGAACTCATCAGCCGAACGGTCGGCACCGACCGGATCGTCGACGAGTTCATCTTCAGCTTGACACATAATAAAGAGATCGACTGGTTGTGAGTAGAAATACCATACCTTAATACCTACCTTCCCATCGTGCCGCTCTGGTCGATGGCGTTATCCCAGTTATAGCTAACGTGATCAGAATCCCCGGTATCCCGCCAACTGGCAAGGCACTCCGTATCCCATTTACCTCAGTTGTGAACATTCGTGGAGATCGCTTATATCACGAGCATATCGCATGGGATCAGGCGACAGTTCTCGTGCAGCTGGGTCTGATGCCGGAATACCTGCCTTTCCCATATGCCCTTCCTGGCGGACAGTTGCCTGGGCCCGGAAAGAGGTTCGAGTATCGTGTACCTGCTGCCGGAGTCGAGACGGCGATGAAGTTGCAAGATGAGCACGCAGTGCCGTCGAACGGGATGTTAGAGTTTAAGGTGCGCGAGGTGGACGATAAATGATGTGATGATGGCGTGATGCAACGAAGGGAAGTCGTGTAGATAGTGCAAGGCAATTCGAAAGAGGCATGGAGAGGCCAAAGCACACATCAGAGAATGGCCTAAAAGGAATGTAATGATGTGAATTTCAATGGAGGGACTGCCCATCTGCCCTTGGTTGCTCAGGCCGCTGAAAGAGCGGAACAGAAAGGAAGAGCTGTCGAGTTAAGCATCAGTCCCAGCGAATAGTACGCTAGATTCACTCCACATGCACAAGATAGCCATTTCTCGATGTCAGAACTATGAGTAACGGTCCGCGCCTGCGTTTGCCTTCTTCCATATCTCTAGGTGGGGCGAATCGACACGCTTCGAGTATATCCTAAGGCATCTCTAGCCCTAAAGCAACAAGGCAGCAGCGAAAAGAAAATTAAGGCTTGAAATAAGAAACCCAAGATTCCACTATAGTGGAGAACAATTGCCGGTTGCCTGGAGGAGGACCGGCCGATATTCTCAGGCAACAGTGTTATATTCAGTGGACCATTGGCCTTACAAGGATCAAGAGCAATATCCCACGATCCACCTTTATTGCCTTATTCAGAGTCTGCAGGATAGGCAGCCCTAGGGCATCTATGCGGGGGTCAATACACAAAGTAGCGACTTTGAGACCCACCCTCGCGAGGTTACTTCCATAACCAGTATAGGTAGAAGACCAACGAAGACCCGAGGAAATCAGGCCGTGTTTCATAGACCACGTGCATCCGGAATGGTACAGGGGAGTGGGTGAAAGTACGTGTAGTCCCTCCGCTAAACCTATGAGAGCTTTCTCTGCCTAAGCCTAAAGATACTGAGGAGATTTGATCAACATCTGTTTGTCCGCAACAGCCGGAGGCTGCATGAGTGGAGAAGCCCTTGCGTTGGTTGTTGGCTACCAACATAGGGGTATGGCAGGTCATTCCATAGAAAATGTCCGTACGACCCCCACGGAAGGAAGCAAACAAATAAGCTTGACGTTCCAACGTCCAACTGGAGGGTTTAGCACAGTAAAACCCTAGATGGTCACACGGGGAATTCCAGTGTTGCAGCGGATAAGGGCGGATCGCACGGTATTTGTAAAAGAAAACTCGTATTTCAGGCCCAGATTCAATGTGGCGCTTGAGCCATTCATGCCAGGTGAAACCCAGTCAGTCAATGGCTCCCCGTGAGCTTGGCTTCGGTGACAGCAGACCATGAGGAGCACTTCTATCCTAAATTCAAACCATGTGGGATTTCGTAGAAAAACAAGGCCAGCAAGTGGAGCGCACGCATTATGTTCCGGAAGATGTCTCAGAAGTCTATGATGGTTCGGAGCGTCCGAACAACACAAACAGTGGTTCTGGGTGGATCGTAGTTTCAGAAGAGAGTAAACTAGAAAAAGGCAGACAATGAAAATCAAAAATCCAAAGTTAAGGATCCAATGTCTACGGATCCGGAGAATGTGACGCTGTAGGCAGACATAATACCAAAAGTAGGGTTTGGTGAGGCTCGAGTCGGGGACGTTCTTCAGTGTCGAGAACCACGGTAAGGACCCTCCGAAAAGTCCCAATCACAACGGCCAGTAAGACAAAGAAGGGACAAATACGGGTCACTAATTAAACTTGGTTGCTAAGCTTTTGGCCTCACTGTTATTGGAGCAGTTAATCCCTCAAACTGCCTCGCGGCCAATGGTGTCGATGCACTGCCTCAAAAAATGCTCCACTTTGGCGTCTGGGCCAAATTTAGCTGTTGCAATGCAGTGGTCATTGATCGTGCTCGACCTTCCGAAAGGCCTACAGTTCAGCGGAGAGCACAGCATATGTCTCCTGCCAATATCCTCGGGGACATGCGAGTATACTGGCGGATATGCGCTCGGGACACGTCGGCTATGTAGTGAAATGGGAAAAAGAGTACAACAGACGAGTGGCGCAATCAGAGGCCAGCATTGATCTCCGCGGCCGGCTATCATTGCCTCTTCAAGCCCCCGAAAAGAAGCTTGTCGTGGGGCATCGTTTTGGACCCTGAGCCAACGAGAGGCGCAGCCAATGGCTGATCCTGCGACACCTGACCACACTCCCCTATCAGCTTGGATTCTAGGTTCTCTTGCATTTACGGGCAACCACCTTTGCATGACATGTCTTCCGCTCAAAGGATGATCGCCAAACTCTCCCGTATCTCAGCGTAGATTTGTTTCCTAGATGAGGCTCCCGAGAGGAAATCACAATGCAAATTGCACCAAATCGGCTAAGTACGATGATCAGCACTTCGGTATGTAGTCAGTCTCATGGTGAGACGGGCTAAGGCGCTACTCAGAAGAATTTTTTGGTCTTTTTTTAGTCCAGTACTCAGCCTTCGACATCTGAACGCGATCGATCCATGCCCAGGAAATCTTCGACCCACGAGTCTCCCTCTGCCCAATCATATTGTACACCACTCCCTAATCTTCATTGGTTTGTCTATGAGGGTCCATTCGTTGCCAGAAGGTGTCAGTTCGCGATCGTCCAGTGTTGGCAATCGGATGTTCCCCAGATGCCTAGAGTGAGTCAAGGTTCTAAACCTAATGTATTAATAAATGCATATAAGCCTTATTGACCCCTCTTGCCTTTATATAATCCCCTCTGACTCCCGTTTTTCTTCCTTTCCCTCGACGGTTGCCACTTCTGTACCAACTCTCGCCCAGTTACAGAAGGGAAATAACCGCACCCGGTCACGCTTTCATCCGAACCCTTAACTGCCACCTTCATCCTTGAACCTTTACTACTACACTCATTCCGACATCCACCACAACGCCCCCCACCATGTTGCTGCGTTTCCTGTCTGTGACAGGCGCGTTCTTTCTGAGCAGCTGTGCTGCGTTATCTCTGCCAGAGCATAAGGTCGAACTGTCCGGGCTGGATCCCGAGTTTCGAAGCCGAATCATCTCCAACGCCCGTCCAACCAATGTGCCGACCGCTCTTTGTTCATTCTCAAATACCGAGTGTTCAAAAGATATCGACCTCCATTCCCATCTGGTGAGTTCGGACTTACGAAGCCAGAACTAGGATGAGAGCCCTGTCGCTAACTCAGACAGACCCTGGACTTCTCTACGGAAAATGGCACCCTACTCGCCAACCATGACCCCATTTTCCACCCACTTTCCCAATGCGATTCCATGCAGTTCGGCATTTTCATTCGGGCCGAGAGACTGTCGACCTGGCCTATGAACTCGATGTCCGACCCATGCCATCACGCCCGGACGAGGCACTAGGGGGCGTCTTCCTGTTGAAACTCAGACTATTCGACCTACAAGGGCGGCCCGCCTCCGATCACCTCGTCACGATCACAGTGACTCAAGACTCGGAGGGAAATCTCCAAATCACTCAACTCGAAACCAACCCCATCCACGGTCACCACCATCCCGACGGACCGCCATCATGGATGGCCCAATTAACCGCTAGCATTCAGGCAATGAAGGACGCCGTCAAGGACTGCATGCACGGGCCAGGACCGAAGCATGCGACCGCGCGGCCGCAGCATGGCCACATGCAACAGCCTCCAGTCGACAAGCACCGTACGATCGCTCCAGAGCATCACCCCTATCACCACAGGCCCGGCTACTGGGCCGGCCGGGAGAAGAACTTCGGGAGACTGATGCGTCCGGTCGTGATGCCCGCCCTGCTGGGCGTAGTGGCGGGCGTGGTAGCGTGCATGGTTGGATTCGTGATGGGCAAGATCATCATCTCAGTGTTCTACTGTGTTCGGGGTTGCAGGAAGCAGAAGAAGCAGCGGGAGCAGGAGCAGTCGAGCATCCCCCGGATAGTGGTGGTGGAAAGCGCCTCCAGTGAAAAGGAGCGCTTACTGGCGATGTGCGATGATCGTTGTTGACCCTACATGATCCGATGTCTTTACACTCTTTTGCACTTTTCATGTGTTGTTTCTTTTCTCTATATACCCAATGTAACATACCAAGAATCTTCATGACCACTTTTCCAAACCTATCCCTCGAACATAAACCTGTTAAGGTCTCACTCTTTCAACAATCAAGGCCGGCTGGCCCAATGGCAAGGCGCTTGACTACGAATCAAGAGATTGCAGGTTCGATCCCTGCGTCGGTCAATTTTTTTGTGTTTTGAGCCTGTTGGCGAGTGATTGTGGTGCTGTGAAAAGTTCTTCACCTGGGTGGCTCCACTATCCGAATCAGCCTTACAGCCGAGTGTGGATCCGTATCTATTTTAAGCATTGTCCGGCCGTTAAGGCGTTATTGATCTTTTCAATATATATATATTTTTTTGGCGGCAGGTATAATTTGACTTATGATTAGACTAGTCTTCATATCATGTTTTGGGTGTGGTAGACCGCTGGTGACAAGCCTGCCGGAGGTAGTATATATCATACGATCTGACCAGAAACTGTATACGAGTAAATTTCCTAGAGATCCATAGAATACATACTATGTAAACAACACTGCTTATATGCTTGCAGATATCGTTTCTCCGCGTCTTTCTGTATTTGATAAATGTTGCAGTTCTTATACACTGACCAAGGGAGCAGGACGAATAGCTGGGTGTGATTGTATAGGTACATCCGAACTGCAAGAAAGCAGCATTGGAATTTTACTTGCGAGTCTGGTCTTTCGATCAGTAGAGGATATTCCACCAGTTGTAGCTCAGATGAGCTTCTAGGCAAAGATGAGTCAGTTGCAAGTAAAGTGTTATCATGTCTTATTTTCAACTTAAATTGTCGAGATCCCTGTTGTACATGGATTTGATCAAGCCAAAGGACCTTAAGGCCCTGGTAGTTCACATCACCATACAAGTATCCAGCCCAAAAGGATCACTATTTTGCTCCATTTTACTCCCCTCTTTGTACAAATCGTCCCAGTAAATATAGCCCTTAAAGCCCAATCTCAGGTTCTGGAACGCATCAGCCATTACCTGCATGCACTCTTCATCCTCTTGCGCCAGGACCAGCGCAGTGAGCGACAATCTTTTCTCCCGTGTTATAGCCGTGTTCCCCTCATAGGCCTGGACCCATAGTGGGTTCCGACGACTCTTTAGCTCGTCTTCAATGCGCATAAACAAGATCATGAAGCACACAAGCACCATCACATAGTTCACACTGAGTACTGGCCTCGTATCCCCGCATATCTCGCCGAAAATGTCCAGCTTGAGGGCCTCTAAGTATTGCGCGATTCCGAGGACAGATTTCCGAGGTGTACTATGCAATAGACTTGTCGACACTCCCAGTCCCTTGGCCTCGTATCCCTCTGGCATATTGGTCTTGATGCTTTCGAGAACCTTTGGGTCAATGGTTTGCTCGTGTTCAAGTGATGCCCACTGCGACGAAATCTCAATGATCGACCTATCATCCATCCCGACAGATCTGGCACGCTTGACCAAGTCAATATCTTCAAGGGCGATTCTTCCGGTGACAGGATCAGTGACCCTCTTGGCCTCAGTCAGACGAAAGAGGCCCAAGATCGAGGGGATAGGGATATCCTCATCTGGAATCCGATCCGGAACCCAGCGCGCCGCGCGGTAGAGACGTAGGAAGGATTTGGCCTGGAAGAAGCGATTGGTATTGCTATCCAGAAGACCGTGCACATCCGTTGCATATTTAGCGACCTGTCGTCCCAGTTGCCGTCGCCGAAAAGTTTCTCGTCTAGACCTAGGAGGACCAACCCGGGCTTCAAACGCTTTTTCAAAGTTGGATGTAGGTGCCTTTCCATTGGCATAAAAGGATTCCGCGAATAACTTTTCAAAAGTATCATACAACCCCACTGGCTGCGAGATATAACCCTTCTGGACCAGCATGTTATGGAGATGGATAACGCACAGGGGCTCGGGAACACGGTCCCACATGGCAAGGCCCATCCCATACGCCAGTTCAAGTGCTTCCATCAAACCAGCACCACAAAGGAATGGGGAATATTCCCACAGTCCGTTGGCGTTTATGTGTGAAAACCTAGACGGGGGGATGGTCGCCAAGCCGTACATGTACTTGCTTTCCCCAAGCCAGTTCACAAAATCATCTCTTAACCCGTGGAGCATTGTGTTGATTTTCTCGTGCCGCTGTGGGTCTCCATGAAGCATCGCATCCTTTTCAAAGCATTGGCTTAGTACCTCAACACCGGTACAGTATCCTGACATAGGCTTGTCCTGGTCACGGTCCATGAACAAATCAACGTCTCTTCTGGGGCGGAACTCAGAGGCTGGGGACCCCAGGACATGGCCTACCAAAATATGGAAAGACCAGCCTCGAGACACCGTTAGGGAATCCACTATGCACTGAAGCTGGAAGACATGATGAGGAAGAATACTGGACTGAATTTTAGCCCCAGGCTTCTGCACCGCAAAGTGGGTAATTTCGCCGGCAAATTCAGTGATGCCAAACAACCGTCGATGAAAGTGCCAAGGTCCAGTTTCAGACCAGTCAACGGTCTCGAGGGGAATTTTCTGCCCTCTTAATGTCCTGCGTTGCACAACAATTGAGGAATTGATGTTGACCAGGTCATACAACCAGTTGATCGTGTAAGACCGACGCCACCTCAAGCGCTGTTCTTTGGTCGCTCTTTCAAGATCCAACGTCGGGTCCCAATCCCGTATCTCTTTAGACATATTCTTGGTTGGCTTGCCACTGTGTGTCTTCTGAAAGTCCGTCATAAAGTCGACCAAGTTCTGATAGGAATGTATCAGAAACTCCTCTCTCACATCCAACTCAGAAGCCTCGACTAGATCACTACTACCGTCGGTACAGGTTTGGTGAAGCTCCATCTGAAACATGCCCTGGGCCTTATCGGGATCACCACGGGTGATAGTTTTCATGATGGTCTCGAACGATTCATGCCCAGGGAAATCAACAAAAATCTGGGATTGGGTGTCCTTGATCATCGCAATAGCAATGTTCGACAGAGTCGCTGCGACCGCACTGTTCAGGCCATTGTAGGCCACGTCGCGCCAAACACCTTGCAGGTAATGGCGGAGCTCGACCCATTGTCTGACGAACGAGTAGGTCGCCATCAGATAATCTGTAATAATTCCAGTCTCGTCCTCAATAATACGATAGCTTTCCAGTGGAACTTCGTCGAGGCATGGGGTAAGAGCCGCAGTCGCCACTTTTGTCTTGGGTTTCCGTGTTCGTCTGCCCTTCTTTCCTTTCTTGCCAGCCTTAGCCTTCGACCGCACAGTTGCCGCAACCTGCTCCTCGTCATCGTTGTCGTCTTCATCCTCATGTCCCTGGTCTTCGCCGGCTGACACGTTCAAACTGAGAGTCGAGAATTTATTGGCAAAGACGACTTCCTCCTCGTCTTCGTCAGCCACGTCGAGGTTGCTTTTCTGCTCCGAGAGCCACGACTCTCCTCCCAATGCATTGAATGCCTCGGTCAAACCATTGATCCAGTGTCTGTGTGCATCATTACTCTTTTGGATATCTGGGTCTGGGTTGGAGGCGACAATTCTCAAGAATTGACTATGAGTGTTTTTCCTGGCCTCGATAATAGACTTGAACAGGCGGAATATAGTTGGGGGTATCGGCTTGATATATTTTGCAATAAGCTCTGACAATGACTTCAGAGTTGCCAGCGAGACCTTTCCTGTTGTGTTGATGGCTATCGAGGCCCCTGGTGCGCTGGTCTTGATGATTTGATTGGAAGTGTTGGTAATCCAATAAACCAGGAGTCTTTGGTCCCGCTTGTATTTGAGATATGTATTCTTGTCTGCCATTTTCTGGCCGTTCCACGGAAAGTAGGCCAGTTCCAACGGGCGATGGATGACAGGAAGAGGGAGGGAGGAGTGTATTCGCGTTCGTAGATAGCTTGCAGAGGTTAGTCTGCGCGCATCGAATTGGGCAGGGGACCTTACGTGGAGAAAGGTTCGCCGAATGTAAGGATTCGGAAAGACGGGCTTCGGGATCGAATGCGCCGTATGGGATCGGGAACAATGAAAGAAAACACCAAAGCGGGGTTTCAAAGTGGCCGGGGCAACCCCCGTGACCTAATCTCTATAGACTGCATGTAAATACTAGTAGTACGAGACTTAAATTCACTCGATCAGTAGAAATGCCCCTATTAGCTTTAGAAGTACTCTTCATTGCCTTCACGTGTTGGTACAAAGGAACTAAAGATCACTTTCTGGAGACCTCCAACAACCAAACCAAAGACCATGTCGTCTGTCTGCAGTAAGACGCAGAGAAGTCAGAGCCTCTGCAGGGTTTACAAATGGTCAATTACTGCGACTCATAATTATATTAGTAAACTACCTTATATAAGCCAGGATAGTGACACTTTCTTTGTCTTAGCCAAAGTAGCGGCTCGCAATCATCGCCAACGACCATAGCCTCGGAGATTACACCACAGTGAGTCTCTCTTGGACAGGGAAACAAACAGAAGTAGCATAGATCCGCTACCGTAGCTAAAACTCGTTGAGACTGTTGGAACACGATGATGCTCCCACAGTAGCCCGTTCCTGTGAAGATGTTGGTCAGAGTAGCGGTGGATCATCTGCAGGCCATGATCAACACAGAGAAGGATCTTCTGGGAAAGTTCAGGATTCGCCAGGACCATATGGCGCCTCTGTGTGGATATAGCTATAACCCACGGGAAAGGGAATCCCCCTCGCTTGCTCGCTCCAGTAAAGGCTGTGGGCTGGATGAAACGTATAACCCTTCTGTCTCATCGTCTTCTTGTCCCCGCAATTCTGCCTCCTCCAGGACGACAGCTTTCTAGTCGGGTTTTATAACAGTGAGACGGCGCGTTATAAAGCGTGGTCGGCACAAGCTGCGGCCATTGGCAGCAAGGAACGTGATACGCATGGGTAGTGCGTTGGCTGGGCTTATAAGTTACTGGTCAGTAACTTAAGACCGATCAAAGCACTAGATGAATCAGTGCAAGGCGAATGGAACTGAGCTTCTGCGAAGCCGCAGGTCCTAGTGGGGATGGCCCGCGTCCATCAGGAACTATCATTTCCCTGTTAAGTACCCAACCGCTATTAGTGTCATCTTTTCTAAGGACCAGCCGATCTCCGCAGTACTCAAATTCCGTCTCCAATGGCTTTACTCACGTCACACGCAATCTTCTGGATTCACGTTCTTCAGGTCCACGCCGCAATCGCTTGAGAGAATCTGGCCGCTTGTGCATCGGCCGACGGTCTAATGTGCATCGATGGAAATCAATGATTAAGGCTCGTTTAATCTCAGCATTCCACAAGATGTTTTCTGGACGAAGATCCTGGTGGAAAATGCCTAAAGAACGGGTTTCCTTTACCGACCGAGAAATCGCACGTTGAACGGTCTTGTCAAGGGTTATATGGCCCACGCTCTCGCCACCCCAGCCCATAAGGAGCATATGACGGATTTCGCCCGCGCCGTGGAGGAAGTAGATCTATGTCAAATTGATAGCTCCCAGAAAGACTGGAACTGCCGATCCTTGAGCACGCTGGAGGACACGGTAGACCTCTGCTTCTCGCGATACCTCCTCCCAAAGGATCGAAGTCGTCCCTTTCCCAACAATAGTGTATCCGAATGTGACACAAGTAATCTTGAATGGCGCACCGTAAGATCCACAAGGTCCTATTGGAGTGCAGTTATGATCCAGATCTTGATCAAGCTGCGCCTTGAGCCTCTTCACTAGGTCTTCTGTGCTTGTTGGGTGACGGACGTCATTAACATTATCGGTGATCGAGTCACTTTGCGCAAGTTTGTCGAACTCGCTGAAGCGGCGAGAGGTATGTTTAGAGTCTTTCCGCTCTGAAGTCACAACAGCATGTTGATTTTACAATGATAGGTTCCAAATTTCAAGTCACTTATGATTTGTGGGAGGACTTGGAAGCAGGGTGGCTCACAGACCTTCCTTGCTACTCTGCTCTCTACAACGCATTTGGTGATGAAGCGGCGAGTGCATTACTCGAGGAGATTGTGGTGTGGATGGCCGCAGGGGAGCTGGATATTAAACCTCCGTTTTCACTGAACGAGGCATTTCCGGATATCAAGCCTATGACTGTTAAGGAATTTTGGATCTTTCATGGAGGGTGTAAAGTCTGGTGACCCTTTTGGGAGCTTCCAAATACCTTAGTCAGTCGCTCAACGCGGGACTGAAGAAAGGTGACTCTCGCGATAGCTCCGGACCAAGCCATGACAGGTTTAGTCTCTAGGATATATCATGCATTATAATCTCCTCTCAGTATACATTACAATTCTGATTATTCGGTGCTTTGTAGTGCTGTTGGCGCTGTAGTGTGCATCATATGATCCAGTATATTGCAGTATTTCCCTAGTGCTCACCAGGATACTTATGTTACATGTTATTATATATCTCTGTCTGAGACACGATGACCATCCAACATCATAGGCCAACCGCGTTTATGCTCAAAGTGTTTGTTCGCTTTACGCCTATCCACATATTACTGTCGGCTGTCAACCACTGGCTTGACATATCCCACAAGGATAAATTTCAGACCATTTTTCAACCAGAGTGGCCTCGCTTTCACTTCATGTTGCACACATCTTTTATACAGTATATAATCCCCTTCAATTAAAAACCCC